>NC_045679.1:1230439-1355439 GCF_003331165.1 Xiphophorus hellerii
AGCTCCTTATCTTCCAAACAGGCCTGAGGAGCCGTGCAGTGATTTTTCTCTGTGTGCTGTAGACCTGAGGCGCTGTGTAATCAGTCTCACTGAGCTCACCTCCCTGCAGTTTCCTCTCAAGGTCACAGTATGAACTCTGTCTGCCTTCCTCCTCCTCACACCTCCAGACCCGGCTGTGCTGCAGCGGTGCAGCCGGGTCCGTTTTACCGCACCTCTCCCCGCCAGTCGGTAACGAGGACGTTTAAACCTTAATGTGTCGCTCTGCTGTGATCGCGCCGTTTGAATGTAGTTTTGTTTTTATGGCTGCAAATGAAGCCAGAGGACAAACGGTGGAGCTTTCTGCTGCCAGGATCAGCTAAAATAACAACAACTCAGAAACTCCAGCATCTTAAAAACATCCTGCAGCGGTAGAACTGGGCCAGGATGACCCAAACAACCTTTCCAATAAGTTTTAGAGTTTGAAGCCTGGAAGTTTTCACCTCCTGACCCAGACGGTGGGATCAGGCTCCTGATCTGCCTCAGAGAAACTTCAAGAGGCAGCAGAGCAAGGAGAGAGCAGGCTCTGAAATGTTACTGCCATCAGTAGGGAGGGATTACTGGCAGAAACAATGGTTGCCATGGTTACCCACATGTAGCCGCGAGCTGTTTTAGCTTTAGCTACATGTTGTCAGCATACTACAACTCTTTTCCGCAGTGTGATAAGTTATGCTACCAAGTTAGCATCAGTAGGACCATCAGCTCTCAGTGAGACGATGAGATCCTCTAAGAGAAATGTATAAATAAATATGATTAATTACATGGATTTTAACACGTTAAAAACGTTAGAGCATTATTATAATTTTAAATTCAAAGGTTCCGGGCAGAACTTCTATATCTGCATGTTTCTGGTACGCCCATAAATGTGACGCGCAGCAGCATAATGCACAGCGAAGCTGCTTCTCTGGTCCCTCTGGGTTTTAAATTCTGCTTCTGAACGATCTGATTGGACGCTGGAAAAAACTATTGTTGTGTTCAAGTTGTGCTAAAAGCAGTTAGCTTATCAGTGACGCTATTCAAGCCTAAAATCGCATCTGAATGCACAGTGTTAGCTGCTGCTGTGTTAGCATGTAGCAGCTAACACTGTGTTAGCATGTAGCAGCTAACAGACCAGATTACTAAAGCAGCTCCATGAATGATCAGGACTTCCTGAAACACTTTGCTCCAATCTGATGGATGAAGAACAGATTAAAAACTTCAGCTCATGTTTTTATTTATGAAATAATTTAGCAGCAATTTGAAAATGTTTCTATTTTGACTCTGCAATTATCTCAGTTAAGACTTTTAGTAAAGTTTTACAGTTAAATATATTACTATTGAAGCGTTTTAGCATTAGCTTCACCTTACCTTTCAGTTAGCTGTTCCCACTACGGGTTGTTCTGGACTTGGTGGAGCCAGATATCCCTTCAGATGAAGTTAAAGAGACTTTTTAATGACGAAATCTTCTGAAAGTTATCACGATCAACAGGTACAGTTGGTATCTAAAATTCTGCATCTCTTTGAAAAGATGTTTCTAATTTTGCCCTTGAAATCTTAGGAGTAAGGAGATGATAGAAATTATTTTAAATACATTTTAAAGGATATATTCCGATGGAAAGCAGCACCGTCTCTCCAGACAGTTGGACTGAAAGCTATAGCTATGCTAAATAGTCTGCTACTTGTTCATTCTGCTGAGTTGCTAATGCTGTCCCAGTTTGGCTAATAACGTCTTCCTGTCTGTGTTTCAGCTGTGGTCAGCGCCATCCCGGTTCCTACGCTGGAATCCTCTCAGTATCCGGGGATTCTGCCTTCACCGTCCTGCGGCTTCACACACAACAAGTTCAGCCTCAGGCCCATGCCGTTCCCCAGCCTGACGGTGGACAGAGGATACACACCAGGTACCCAAACATCACACACCAGGTACCCAAACATCACACACCAGGTACCCAAACATCACACACCAGGTACCCAAACATCACACACCAGGTACCCAAACATCACACACCAGGTACCGACACGTGAGTGCTGTCAGCTGTACAATTATGCAACTTTTCGGCGTTGAAAACCAGAAGTGGAGCTTCCTGCACAACCGACAAGAATGCAGAAAGTGGTTTTTGGATGTTAAGTATTTCCAGCAGCCATTGTACAGTGCATACAGCGGTAAAACCAGCTGACCAAATGTGCTGGAGCTCAGCTGTGGTTGCTAGGTAACGGGCAGAATGCCACTGGGGTTGCTAGGTAACGGGCAGAACGCCATGGGGGTTGCTAGGTAATGGCGCACTGTGACTCAACAATCCGGAGGTTTTTGAAATGGCTCGTTTTCCAGACAACAAAACAAAGTTATTGCCAAACAATGACTGGGTGTTTTTGTTTTTAGAAACAGTGGAGACTCAAATGGAAGAAAAACGTACAAAAAACAAATTTTGCATAATGATCTAAACAGTTTAACATTAGTTTAGAGCATCACGATAATCTTGCCATGTGAAACATGTTTGTCTTTTTCTCAGGATAACATGACAGATTATTTATATCTCACATGGAGTTTGACTCCTTCTGTCTCGTTTCATTACATTTCACTCTACAACCTGTGGACGGTGATTACAAAGTGAAACTTTCATTCCTCCGTTTTCAGGTCAGGTTTTCCTGCTAATATTAAAACCACAGTAATCGTCTCCGACTCCCTCCGCTCGCTTTTCTTTCCTGCTCTTCTTGCCGTTAATCCTGGTTTTACTGCCAGGCGAAGCCTAACGACCAGGTTGGGAGCAGTAATTCAGTAATTGATTAATTCCTGCTCGGCTCGTGTCAGAGAGTTAACAGAAGCCGGGGAGGCGGAGAGGCTCCAGAGTCACCGGCGACCCGGAGGGCCGATCGCTGCTGGAAAAACACACGATTACAACCGGCGTGCGGGGCGAGGTGGGGCGGGGCGGGGCGGGTGGTGGCGCGGCGAGGCGGGGCGGCGAACGACGGAGCGCAGAGATAATGAGAGACGGAGACAAAATCGGCAGATTTGAAGCTTCAATCTTCTCTTAATTATTGAGTAAAGTCAGAATTAGAAACTTTACGCTGTGAAACAGCAGGAGCTTTTGTTGGTTTGAGTCTCGGCTGTGATGGAGGTTTGGTGTCGATGGGAAAGAGCTAATGGAGGTGGAGATCAGTTCAGCCACCTCCTCTGTGTTATTATCTCTGATCTCTTTCATTAGAGACTCAACGCACAAAACATTCACAGCGAAAATAGTTTTTAATAAAACCTTTAAAAAAAACGCAGCTTTTTAACTGAAGTGTTTCACTGTAATGGAGAAATCAGCAGAAAGGCTCCACAGAGGCTCCATTTATATCCGCTTAGCTTCACATTTACTAAAAACTGGTCATAAAAACTCTTCATTTATACCGGAAAACAGAAACCAGGAGATGTTAGTGCTGACCCGGAAAAAAGACTCCAGCAGAGAACAAAACCAGAGTTGAAGTCATCCTGGTCGGGTTCAGGTTCTGTTGTGTTTGAAATGTTTACGTTTCTTTTGGTGTTGAATCCTGACGCATAAAGTGGTGTTGTTGTTGGTTGCTACGGCAACAAGCCTGTGTGTAGCGTAGCCGACGCAGAGAGGAGAGAAAATAAAGATTTGAGTGGTTCTGAGTTTTTCTTAACATTTTATTTTTCCTTCATCTCCAGGTTTCATTTAAACCACCAACATGAGGCTGGACTATTTAAAGTGTTTCCCTTTATTTTCTTTACTTCTGATGTTTTGTGTATAGTGATGATATTGATTGAATTTTATTCAGTTTGATGAATTATTCCTTTGAGGACATTTTGCTGCAGAAACGTTTTTCCTCTGTTTCTGCAGCTGTGGGTCATGAAGTCGTCCAGGCAGATCAGATGTTTCTGCTTCACATTTAGTTTCTTTCTGCTGCATCAAAGCGAAGCGTTCAGAGCGGCGAGCCTTCAGTCTGCGGCTTGATGTTTCTCAGAGAGCGTTGCTCTCTACCAGAGGCAGGCGCACTAATTGGACTCTTCTTCTTCTTCTGTTTCTGTTTCCTGTCAGCGATGCCGTCGGACTCCTCCGCCGCCCCCCTGCTGCAGCAGCAGGCTCCGCCCCCTCCGGCCGCCCCGCTGCTGCCCGGTTCCGCCGCTCCCACCTCCGACCCGGTCCCCCCGGTGGGGCCCGTGCCCGGGGCCCCCGCCGCCTCGGGCCCCTCGGAGGAGGCCCAGGCGGCGGCCGGGCGCAGCATCCCCACAGCCTGCGTCCGGCCCACGCACCCCCTGCGCAGCTTCACCAACCCGCTGCTGCCGCCGCCGATGGGGACCATCGACCCCAAGGTCTACACCTCCATGCTGCCGCAGGCCGGTGAGTACTGCCCCCTGCTGGCAGGGTAACGCTCAGCACTGATCTGAGGCCCGTTTGGAGCAAACGTTCAGAAAGTTACACTGAAAAAACACAAAATATCACCAGATAATTCTGTTCTGATTTTACTGTAAACATCTCAGTTTACTTTAAATAAGACAAAACAAACTTACAGGAAACTTTTCTGAGCTTGATTTACTCAACTTATAATATGTTCTGTGTTATTTTAGGGGTCAAAGGTTTTGGATTCTCTGCAGACATTTGGAGTCAATTATCTGATTATATTTTGTAAATATTCTCGTTTCTCATCCTTCCTAGCGGTTAGCGCCTCGCGCTGAAACATGTTTCTGTCCAGAACAGATTAAAGTCTCAGCAGCTCAAACGTTTCATCGCTTCGTCCCGTAAAAACAGAAAACATTTCGTTTTCAGCGCTCCAACAGTTTGTCTCCTCCAATTCTTGTTAAACTCCAGGATGATGCAACATGAGAGCAAACATCTTCTGGTCCCAAACATGAAGCAGGCTGCATATAAAGACATAACAGCTTCTGTTTTTACAGAGTCATCAGTGTAAGCAGCTTTTCTGCTCTTTAATGTGTGAAATTGGCTCAGGTCTGATCATTTTAATAAGAGTCCAGCTGAAACCTGAAGCTGTAATTCCTCAGAGGAACCAGAGTTTCTGTTTGTCGGGTTTAAACGAAAGAATCGGTTTTTCTGCAGCTGATTTCCTGTCATGTTTCACATTTCAGGCCGGATCCTCTCTGCTTTAATATTTTACTCAGGGAAGCTGAATGCGTTGGCCCCAGGCTGTTACACACAGAGTGTGTGTTTGTATATCTTTAATACGCTGTAACCGGCCCTGACATTCGCCGGAGGGATGGAGGGATCCGACCCGACCCGCCTCTGTTCTCCCTCTGCCGTATTGTTACCTGTCTGTCTGTCTGTCTGTCTGTCTGTCTGTCTGTCTGTCTGCGCTCATGTCCAGCCGCCTGCTGCAGCCTCACATGAAACCTGACAGACACTCGGCGCCGCGGCCGACCCAACCGCTGGTTTACACCTGAGCTAGCAGCTGGTTAGCCGTTAGCTCACAGACGTTAGCTGCTCTGATCGGTTCGATACGAAACTAATTAAACTCCAGACTTCATTTAAGACGCACACCAGTGTTTTGTTTTTAAAATAATGCTAATTCTAGTAATTTAACTTACAGAAATTTATGCACAGACATATTTTTGTTAAAATATAACCCGGGGTAATTTGGTACATTATCAAACTGTCTTACATAAATGTTATGTTTATTTTCACATAATTTAAACTGAATCTCTGGTTTGAACAGAAGAATCGAATCGATGGACATTGAAATATTTCCGTCTCTCTGGTTTATGAAGCTCTTTGTAGATTCGTGGATGATGAGTTACGACATCATTTCATTTCACTTTGGGATGGATAAACTCTTCCAACCGGCCACTAGGGGGCAGTAGAACAGCAACAATGCTACATTTTCTATAGATCTGCTTTTTATTTTGACTGCAGCTAAAAGCTAAAAACAGAAACTGTTTGTTATGGTCTGTCTGGCTCTGTGTGTGTGTGTGTGGGTGTGTGTGTGCGTGTGGGGGTGTGTGTGTGTGTGTTTCTATCATTTCTCTGTTTACATGCTCCGGCCGCCTCAGATTTTCATTGATTTTTAGCTCCAGGAAACTTTTCACTCAGAAACTGTAAACCTGAAACGACAGCAGCCAGAGAGCAGAACTCGAATTCCTCACCGTTTGTTTACTGTTCCCTCATTGTTCCCTCATTGTTCCCTCACTGTTCCCTCATTGTTCCCTCACCGTTCCCTCATTGTTCCCTCAATGTTCCCTCATTGTTCCCTCACTGTTCCCTCACTGTTCCCTCACTGTTCCCTCATTGTTCCCTCACTGTTCCCTCATTGTTCCCTCACTGTTCCCTCATTGTTCCCTCACTGTTCCCTCACCATTCCCTCACTGTTTCCTCACTGTTCCCTCACTGTTCCCTCACCGTTCCCTCATTGTTCCCTCACTGTTCCCTCAGTGTTCCCTCACTGTTCCCTCACTGTTCCCTCATTGTTCCCTCACTGTTCCCTCAGTGTTCCCTCATTGTTCCCTCATTGTTCCCTCACCGTTCCCTCACTGTTCCCTCAATGTTCCCCTCACCGTTCCCTCACTGTTACCTCAATGTTCCCTCATTGTTCCCTCACCGTTCCCTCACTGTTCCCTCAATGTTCCCCTCACCGTTCCCTCACTGTTACCTCAATGTTCCCTCACTGTTCCCTCAATGTTCCCTCACTGTTCCCTCATTGTTCCCTCATTTTAAAGGTTTAATTTCCTGTTTCTCTACATCGGATGAAAGGAAACAGGCCAAGATGGAGGAAACGCCACATTCAGTCAAAACCTGAAGCTACAACTAGCATCTATGCTAACGGGCTAAGTCATGTTAAGCTAGTTAGCATAAACACTGATGTTGTTGTTTCCTTTCCTTGCTAGTTCCCTTCTAGTTAGTTAGCTATACTCAGTTGTTTGTAATATTTTTACATTTAATCTTAATCTGTCTTAATTCATATTTAATATTTAGTCGTTTTCTATTTTCAGATGTTGTTTGACTCGTCCTTTAGCTCCTTTAGCTTCTTTAGCTCCTTTACCTTCTTTAGCTCCTTTAGCTCCTTTAGCTTCTTTAGCTCCTTTACCTTCTTTAGCTTCTTTAGCTCCTTTAGCTGCTTTAGCTGCAGGTCAGTTTTTATTTATCTGGATTAGTTTTTTTCTGGTCTGTCTCATCTGACTGAAATGTTTTTTATCAGAACAGATTTCTGAGACAACCTGCATAAATAAAGGTTAAATAAAAATAAAAATGATGTAAAATAAACAAGATCCAACTCTGAAATAAAAACAAAGTTTTTATAAACTGTTTAATGTGAAAAGTAAAAATAGACGAGATTAACTCTGGTTTACTGGATAAATTCAGATGTGTGAGCGTTTAAAACGAGCTTTAATTTGACTAAATACCATCAAAAACTAATTTTAGTTTTTCATAAAGTACATCATGATATAGTATCATCAGCATGATAATGATGTCAGTCTGTGGGACATTTTTCTGCCTCCCCTCTGAGCTCAGACATAAATAAAATGAACCTGTCTGCAGGTTTGACTAAGTCCAGTTTAAAGAGGGATAATAAAAGTTGTGTTTATCAGCAGAGATCTTTTCTGCAGCCGTGACTCAGCTGAATTGATCTGAACGAACAGTTCACGCCTCGGAGCTGTAACAGGATTGTCCTAGTCGATGTCCGGCTCTCAGGACGGAGGCAGCTGGAGGCGGACCGGTCCACCTGTGATGGACGCTTTCAGCTCCATCGCCTGCAGGGAAACAAAAATAAATGTGTCGTCACGACAGAAACGCCACCAGCAGACAGTGACGACTCTCTGGCCTTTTTCTGCACCAAGGTGACCCGTCAGGACAGATCGGTGGTGGCCTAGTCAAAGCTCATCTCATGTTTTCCACAAAGTCATTCTTAGATAATCAGATTTTAGTTTGCTCAGTTCTTCTCAACTCAACGTTTACACTCGCACACGAAAATAGCTTCAAGTAGATGTGCTATTATACAACCGTACATCTTTGAAAAGCATTAGTGGAGCCTCCTGCACAACTGACAAGAATGCAGCAAACAGTTTCTGGATCAAGTCAACATTAAATCACTTGTCTTCCACAGCACACTGCAAAAACACAAAATCTTAGCAAGTATTTTTGGTCAAATATCTTTTTACACTTTAAATACGATAAAACTTTAAATAAGATCAAATGATAAATAACTTTTCAGTAAGATATATGAGCTTCTTTTAAGTTAATAATTCCCTAAAAACTTCATCCATATTATCAGATCCATGGCAGATTATTTAACTTATAACATGGGAAAAATGTCTTGTTATAACTTGAATAATCTGCCAGTGGAACTAAATAATTATTTTAATTATTTAGCTAAAATAGTTATTTTAATTAAATAATTATTAACTTTAAACAAACTCCTAGTTCTGTCTGAAAAGTTACTTATGAATTAGTTTTATCTTATTTAAAGTGTAAGAAGATATTTGACCAAAAATACTTGCTAAGATTTTGTGGTTTTGCAGTGCAGGGCATACAGAGCTGGAACTCGGCTGGGGTCGCTAGGCAACTTGTTGGGGTTGCTAGGCAACTTGTTGGGGTCGCTAGGCAACTTGTTGGGGTCGCTAGGTAACTTGTTGGAGTTGCTAGGTAACTTGTTGGGGTTGCTAGGTAACTTGTTGGGGTTGCTAGGTAACTTGTTGGGGTTGCTAGGTAACGGGCTCGGCTGGCGTTGCTGGGTAACGGTGCAGTGTGTCTCAACAATCAGGAGGTTTTTGAAACGGCTCGTTTTCCAGACACCAAAAAAGTTGAAGTTATTGCTAAAAATGATGTTTTTTTAAGATCTTGAGTCGTTTTTAGAAACTGTTGAAACCCAAAATGTGAATTTTGCTTTCTGTGGTTCCCTCCATGAGAAGAGGAGATTTTCTGGCGTTACAGGAAAATGAACAGATGGTAGAAGTCCTGGACGGTGGATCTCAGGGGAAACGAATCCTGCAGGTGGCGCTGTGGTCTCTAACGGTCCAGGCTGGGATTCGAACTCGGGACCTGGTTGCTGCCAGGCAGCAGCTCTTCGGAGGGCGAACAATGAGCCGAACAGCCAGCAAATGAAAAGTAGGTCATGAGTGGAGACAGAGAGACGGCAGCGGAGACGTGTCGTCCTCCAGAGACCAGACGTCTCCTCAGAAACATTTCATCTGCAGCTGGATCCACTTCAAAACGCTCTGAGGATCGATACCAGCTCTGACCCCAAACACACACACACACACCCACACACACACACACCGCTCTGATGGAACCCTGGTGGGCATTTCACACCTCCACCTGTCAGGTGTAAACCCCCTGAAGCTCCGGGTTCATCTGACCTTCACTTCACCTGCTGAGCTTCGTTCAGCAACGAGCCGCTAAAAATGTTTCACTTTTCCAGAAAAGTTGTTTTCTAGAAATTAGAAGATAGAATATAGAAGTTTTTTGGCAGAAATCTTCCATGACCTCAGTACGACCCCATCTCACTTTACCTTGTAATGAACAGAGGATCGACTCCAGAGCTGCTTTATGTGATTATTTATGAGTTTTTTTCTTACAAAATTTCAACCTTTGAAACTCAGAAATGTCTTTTTGGCAGAAATTTAGTCCTTGTTTTCTACCTGCTGTGTCCCTAATATGTAATTCATATTCAGATCTTTATTCGTGTCTCAGTGATTTGGGACAATAAAATAATCATGATTGTTTCTTGTACTTTTACTTCGTTGTGTTTATGTTCAACACTCCAACATTAGCTTCCCTTGTGATGTTTTAGCGGCGTAGCAAAGAAAAAGTTCCCCCTGGAAACAGGTTATTGGCAACACGTTCCGAGGTTCAAAAATAAAATCTGGTGAACAGAAAATGTATCTTGTAACAAAAACGATAACATACAGAGTCTGTATTTTTCTCTCTGATTGCCTCAGCGATAAACTTCCCTCCAGGGTTTACCAAACGTCCTCCAGGTCAAGTTTTGCTGCTAAAAGCTTCTTGGAGTTTAAGTGAATCTTTGATTTGCGTCGAGGGAACGAAGCTCTGGGTCTTGCGGTTGATCCATCTGTTTCTGGGTCTCTGCTGCAGCTGCAGGTGTTTGTTTGGCAGAGTGGATGTTTATTGATCAGCAGGCAGTGAGCAGAGTGATGCAGGACATTGTTGGCCTCAGCAGGCCTCCAGACTGGAGGAGGCTGTGGAGAATATCCGTCTTTTGGGTCCATTTTTCTTCCAAATGTTGCTTTTCTTCCAGCTCTCTCCCCCAGCAGATTAAAAGCAGCTCGGTTTGGTTGTTTCCTTTTCTTTGAAGCATTGATCCAACCCGCTTTCTCTCCACTCATGTGAGTTTTGATGGTTTGTGTGAGCGGATGCCGGAGCAGCAGACGGTCTCTAAATGACTTCTGCTGCTCGTCGTTTTCACCACTTAGTTGCGTGTAAAGTTGTCATTTAGAGCGGTCGATGGCGCTGTGTGTTATGAGGTCAAACTATTCCTGTCAGCAGCTGAAAAGGTCGTCGATACTCAAGTTTCACCATCCGGCAAAGATTGACCTGATTATGAACGAGCGCGTTCCTCTGATTTATGGGACGGCTCGATAAATCATGAGTTCAGAAAAACAATGGAAGAAGAAAAGCTGGATTCTGAAATGAATGTTTTTATTTTCCTGGTTTTTATTGTAGAAGTTAAAGTAAAAGCCAACCTGAGTGGGAACATTGAGGCTTGCTGAGTTTTGCAGATGAATGTTTTAGTGACTCTGGTTCTGCTGACGACCCGGTTTGGCCAAACGTCTTGATCATTTCATCTCCTCCTGTTGTCCAGCTGGATGTCTGCAGGGGCCAGCAGAGCTTCGGCTCCTAACGCCTGAAGGGCCTGAAACAGTAAAATATAAATCTGGTCTCTTTATGCAGCAGTGGATGAAACTGAGAGTGACAGTAAAATATCTGCAGTCGTAAATAACGGAGACTCTTTGCTCAGTTTGTTCAGTTTCTGTTGAACAAACGATGACGGCTGATAACGGCTCCATGCGCTTTGAACAAAATGTTGAGTTTCTAGGTTTTATTTACTCAAATCAACAGAATGTTGCGTGTTTGAATTCACCAGATAATTCAGAGGTTTTCTGAGGTTCATAAGCTAAGCTAGCTGTACGCCGTCCAGTCTGATGACCTGCTGACCCGCATCTCCTGCACCACCTACAGGCCGTTACGTCACATGGCAGCGTCTCTCTGATTGGTTGACGCTCTGCGTTGAGCGGCAAACGTTCAGATTTTCCGACTCCAGCATCGGTTGGAAAATCGATGCTGGAAAAGCTTCAGTCTCGGAGCGCCAGACGCTCCAGACGCTCCTGGATGCGTCCAGACGGACCTTGAATGTAAACCAGACGCTTTATGTAAAAAGAATGTAAAAAGGAAGCGATGCTAAATTCAAATTAAAAATGCTTTATTGATCCCGACTGGAAATTAAATGTTGCTGTAATTCATATTAATTCAAATTCTTCAGTTATTTTATCTGCTGATGGCTTTTAAAATGTGAGTTATGATAAACTTACTAGCATAACTTCTGTTGTGCATGTAGTTGGCCTTTCTGGGCCACCGTAGAAACGATCCCTCCACTGATCCCTCAGGTCCTGAGTGGATCTGCTCAGAACCATTAAACCTCCAGGTTGTTTCTCTGATCTCAGCATCTGATGAAACGTTTCTGTTCTCCCTCCGTCTCTCTGCTTCTGCTTTAGTTTATGATGAATAAATAAAATCACGACCCAGATAAATACAAACATGTAATGAGATTTGGTTCGTTGTCTTGGAGACGGAGATATTTACCTTTCGCTGCAGCTGATTATCACGTTTTAGGATTTTTATGACCTGAAAACGAAGGTCGTTTATTTCCCGCTTCTCGCTCTCATTCAGTCATCAGTGAAGCTTGTTGTTCGCTCTCTGAGGCGCCGGGTGTCATCATCCCGTCTCTAAAGCCCTGACTTCCTGTCCGCCGTCATCGGTGACGTCTGCATGTCCGGCCGCCGCCAGCAGAGGTCATCATTAGCGCTGATTAGACCCCAGAAACATCCTTGATTAGCCTCATCAGCGCCGCGGGGATTATATTCACTATTTTCTTTGGAAGTCATTGATTATTCCGACCTGCTGTCTGAAATTATATACAATCTGCTCCATTCGTAGATAAAATCTGGTCTTTTTGTTCCGTCTTTAAAATCTTGATTATGCAAAACAGAAAATGTGGCGTCATTAAGATCGATCAGTTCCTCCTGACTGAACTTCCTCTGAACCTCAAAGCTTTTTCCTCCTGAACCCAAACTGAACCCAACTTCAACAATCGTCTCCGGTTCTCTTCCAGGTGCCAGCCTGCCGAAGCCCCAGGTGAAGACGGCGTCTCTGGGTCAGGCCGGGAAGGCCCGCTCCCCTCTGCTGCCCGTCTCGGTACCGACGGCGCCGGACCTGCAGGAGGAAGGCGGAGCCAAGCCGGCAGAAGATTCAGCCACCAACGTGAGTCTGCAGGCAGGAAGCGGCTAAAACGTGACAGACAGAAACAGAAGAATTAGTTTCATCAGGTTCTGCAGGTTTTAACCTCCAACTGCAACAAAACCAAAAACCTAAAATAAGATTTAAATTTAAACTCTGAGATCACAACCTGTCAGTTTCCACAAAGCAGAAAAAAACATCCTGAAGTTCTGGAAAAGTTCTGGGGAAAAAACGAACCAGTTCAGGAAACGAAACCAGCAGAAGCTTGTAGGGAATTTATTCTCATAATGTTACAACTTTAAATTCTATTACTGTGACTTTATTTTTACTTTATTTTTCTATTTTTTATTCTTATCGTCTTATGATCTCATTCTACGGCCACTCTGCTGTTTTTACAACCTTTCTGTTGTATTAACACGACTTTATTTGGTCATAAAATTACTTTTTTATTGTAATTTTATGACCTCATTTTTTTATTATTACGATTTTATTGTCGCAACTTTATTCTTTTATTTTCCAAAAACAGAATCCTGTCAGTCTGGCGCTAAAACTCCATTTATAGACAAACTGTTCAGTTTCAGTCAAGTTGTGATTCTGAACAAATGAAGTTTATCAGGCCTGAAGGTGAAAGAGGCTGTAAGGTTGAGGCTGAGCTGTGGCCTAAACAAAGTAAATGCCTGAGACACAGCAGATATCGACTCTTCTCTGCTCGGCTGTTGGTTGTAGGAAAGATCCAGAGTTTAATCTGAAGAAGATTCTTTACGTTTAAAACTCCTTCATCCTCAGAGTTTTGCTTTCAAAGCCTCTGAAGCTGAAAAACACCGGAGACGTTTCTTCATGACGCCTCCGGCAGGAACGAAGCGCCGACTCGTTCTGCCACCGTCTGGGATTCATTCACAGCAGAACAAACCGACGATTCCTCATAAAACTGAGGAAGAGACCGGAAGCAGGACGAGAAAAACGAGGAAGAGGATTTAACTCCTGATCAGGATAAAAACCTGGAGAGGAAAAACTACAGAACGAGACGACATGATGGAGAGAAAAACACAGAGAGAGGGATGGATGGATGGATGGATGGATGGACGGACGGACGGACGGATGGATGGATGGATGATGGATGGATGGATGATGGATGGATGGATGGATGATGGATGATGGATGGATGATGGATGGATGGATGGAAGGATGGATGGATGATGGATGGATGGATGGATGGATGGATGGATGGATGGATGGATGGATGGATGGATGGATGGATGGATGGATGGATGGATGGACGGACGGTTGTAGATTTCAGATTTAGTTCCCATGAAAACTGGGACAAACTGATGATGAGCGATGAAGAAAGGAAGGAGAGGCTGATGGAGGGAGAGAACAGATGTGAACGGAGGAGAGGAATGTCAGCGGCTCCGAGGGAAGAAGGGATGAGAAGAACGACAGCAGGCGATGCGGAGCGATGTCGGACGTCGGGCCTGGTTAAATATTCAGTCGCTGACAATAGGACGGGAGGAGGTGTCGCCACGGCAACCGGAGGAGGAGCGGGAGACGGAGCGGGGCGAGGGAGGAAATTAATTATGAAACCACCAGGTGTCGCTATGGGAGCAGGGAGTGGAAGAGGAGGAGGAGGAAGAGGTGCTGCCGTGGCGACAAGAACCAGAGGAGAAAATGAGACGGAAGGACGACCTCTGCTGTGACTCACTGGACACACACACACACCCCTACACACACACACACACACACACACCCCTACACACACACACACACGCTGAGCTGGATGCTCACTGAATAAATACAATATAGATGTAGATGAACTAGATCCCAGCACATCTAAAGGATTCAAACCCTGAACTTTTTCTCATCGTGTCAAATTTACATCACAGAACATCAAGAGGAACGGAGAGAATTTATGGTTTCTACTGTTTTACAGGATAATCTGAAAAGTGCAGCAGGCTGCTATATTCTCTGAGTGTTTGGGCCAAAATGGAAGATTATTAAAAAATTAAGAGAATAAAGTCAAATTATTGACAATAAAACAAAATGTATAAAAGTCATAGGATGGATGGATGGATGGATGGATGGATGGATGGATGGATGGATGGATGGATGGATGGATGGATGGATGGATGGATGGATGGATGGATGGATGGATGGATGGATGGATGGATGGATGGATGGATGGATGGATGGATGGATGGATGGATGGATGGATGGATGGATGGATGGATGGAAACCATGTTGATTTGGCTGAAAATCTCCGTTCTCTCTCTTTAAGAAAAGCCCAGATGTTCTAAATTGTCTTGTTTCCATCGACTTGTTTTCTAAATGTCTCGTTTGATGATTCGCTCAGTGGAAATGCAGCTAATGAATAAACTAAAGAAAGCGGTTCTATGCAGTTCTAAGCAGTTCTAGGCTGTTCTAGGTGGTTCTAAGCGGTTTTAGGCAGTTCTAAGCGGTTCTAGGCAGTTCTATGCAGTTCTAAGCGGTTCTAGGCGGTTCTAGGCAGTTCTAGGCGGTTCTAAGCGGTTCTAGGCAGTTCTAAGCGGTTCTAGGCAGTTCTATGCAGTTCTAAGCGGTTCTAGGCGGTTCTAGGCAGTTCTAGGCGGTTCTAAGCGGTTCTAGGCGGTTCTATGCAGTTCTAGGCTGTTCTAGGTGGTTCTAAGCGGTTTTAGGCAGTTCTAAGCGGTTCTAGGCGGTTCTAGGCAGTTCTAGGCGGTTCTAAGCGGTTCTAGGCTGTTCTAAGCGGTTCTAAGCGGTTCTAGGCGGTTCTAGGCAGTTCTAGGCGGTTCTAAGCGGTTCTAGGCGGTTCTAGGCAGTTCTAATCAGTTCTAGGCGGTTCTATGCGGTTCTAGGTGGTTCTAGGCGGTTCTAGGCAGTTCTAGGCGGTTCTATGCGACCTGCAGCGTGACGTCACAGCGTGGATAGAAACGGCGCCGGTTTAACGCCTCCATGTTGTGTTTCAGGTGTACGAGCAGGACGACCTGTCGGAGCAGATGGCCAGTCTGGAAGGACTGATGCAGCAACTCAACGCCATCACTGGCTCCGCCTTCTAACCGCCGGACCAACCCGGACCGGACCGGACCGGCACCGGCCCGGCCCTTCCTCAGCCACGGACCAATCTGCTCTGACTGACTGGTCGCCCAGATCTCCATCCGTTTGGTTTTGCTGGTCTGGGCTCTGAAAAAGGGAATGAAACTCTACAGCATCCAGCCCATGAACAGAACCAGCTGTGGGCCGTTCAAACTGAAACCCTCTAGATTCTTCGACCCAAACATAAACTGGGACAAACCCGACGCCTCCAGGACGGGAATATCACAGAAAGACGACCAGTGTCACATCCTCCGTTTCTCCTGTTTGTGGTATTTATTAGCATCGTCCTCCCAGACTCAGCCACTGTGACCGGACCTCGCCTACTGTCCACCGGTTCTGTTGGAAATATTCCTTCATCACTTGGTTTTGCAGAACGTTTGGAAATCTGCGATTCAGAAAGTGAAACATCTTCAGCCACATTTTCACTGAAACGTGATATTTTTCACATGGACCTAAAGTTTCCCATCATGCCCTGCTCTTCGTGTTTTCTCCTTGATTTCCTTTTCGCCGACACAAACAGGAAGTCCTGCTGAGCGCCAGGCCATCCGTCTCCAGGAACGTTCAGAAGGAACCACCATCGACTCCCACAGTCTGACCCAACGTTAGCCGTTAGCGATATTAGCTTGTGTTGCTGCCAAATTCTGACCTTAGGAAGCTTCTAGTGAATATCTTTGTTTTTGCTGCTTGTTCTCATCCGTCTTGATGCCAAACAGACCAGAGGCCGAGAAAGAATATTGTGAAGGAAACAAAACAAAATCAAATTATTTTAGGTTTGAGTAAAAGAAGAAACCGCCTGGATTTTAGTTCCAACATTATTTCTGTGACAGTAAATGATGGTGTCGCCTCAACTTGGCGGGTCTAGGAAATGTTGGATGAAGTGACGTTTCACTGATTCGACTCATTTACAGATTAAACTGCTGGCTGTGTTTTAGTTATACTCACTGAAAAACTCATGGCCTGTAAAGTGAGAGGGACGAAAGTAAACAGTGAAAACATTGTGGTATCCATAGCAACACTAATGCTAACACTAGCATTAGACTGTTAGCACTGGCACGCTAAAGATCTGTCGACTATCAGTAATCCGTTACTGACTTTAGTGTTAGCCCGCTAACAGTGATGCTCACACTTAGCAACAGCAATAACATGCTAACAGTTAGCATTGTTGCAGACTTGAAGTGAGCAGCTGTGAAACGGTTAGCCTTCAGATTTCCCGCCTTTCCGTCCTGTTGCCTAGCAACCATGACAGTGCTGAACACAAGCTGCTAAAAATGGAGCCAGAACTTTTCCAGAGTTTTAGTTATTTAATCCTTTTAGTAAATTAAATTTAAAACGGCGGTGAACCCGGTGAACCTGGTGAGAGTGAGGGAACATTTGGAGCTCAGCAGATTCACCCTGAATGGAACATAAACCAGCAACAACAATATCATCTTTATTATTTCACTAATGTCCAAAAGGTTTCCTGTTCATTGTGACCAATAACAGGCCAGTTCAGGTTCATGATCTGTGAACAGTTCTTTGCTTTAAGGATCCAGATTCAGATGAACTAATTCATAGTTTCATCTCTGCTCTGTGTTGCTTGTTTCCTGTTGATGTTTTCGTCTCTGTTTGCTGGGAAAAGCACCTTTATTTTCATCACGCTGTGGGATTTCTTTCTGTTTTTATTTGTTTTGAAGAACCAAACGAACACGACTGAACAAAAACCCACCAGCTTCACTTTAGTTTAGTTTCGTTTTGTAGAAAAAGACAAAAAAGTTACAAAAAGACAAACATAATCCTGAAAAAAAGTCTATTTTTACATTGAGTGTCACGGCGGAGATCAGGTATTCTGGGACACAGAGAGGCTCTTCACCGCAAAGAAAAGTTAATAACATGCAGCCTTCCAACTAAATCAACACATCGGACTCAGTAATTACCTCGTAGAAAACAACTGGAGTCATTCCCCTTTTCATTACAGGAAGTAAATTAAAAAGTGAGACGAGGGGAAAGAAACGGCGGCGTCCAGCGGCCATTGGGGACGGAGGAGAGGAGAGGAGTAAACTTCCACCAGAAGACTCACTTCAGATTTATCTCTTCTAGAAAAACATTTCACAGCTTCAAAGGTCAAAAATTTAACATTTTTTAAACTAGAAAATTTATCTGAGATTTACCTCTGAAATCTTTTAGAAAACCTTTGGAAATTTTTTTGAAATCAAATGTCAAAAATTTGCTTGGAAAAACAAAATTTAATTAACTTCAGAAATTTTCTGGAGAAAAACTTGGACATTTCTGGCTTTCAAAAGTAACAATTTCAGCTTTTGGAAATATCAAAAATGTTTGACTTTTGAAACTAGGAATATTTTGAGATTAATCTCATAATTTCACTTTTTTTTCTTGCAAATTTTCCACTTTTCAAACAGAAATTTTGTTGTTTTTTTCTAGAGAATTTCTGAGATTAAAAAATTCTGAGTTTATTGCAAATGTTTGACTTTTGGAGTTCAGAAATGTCCTTGTTTTATCTAAAGAGGTCTGGTGTAAATTTACTGTTTCCTCTGAAGTGGCTCCGACTCGCTGAAGGTTTCCGGAGGGAAATCTGTGTTGTTAGATTTGTAAATCATCCGGGACAAGATGGACGACAGGATCTGATTTAGATTTCGGATTAGACGAGTTGGAGTTTGTAAAAGAGGAAAGTTTAGTGAAGGTGTCAGGAAGGAGAGGCAGAGCGGCTGATGGTTTCTGGGTGAACATCTCCTCCATCTTCTGTCGCTGCTGCAGCAATCCGCTTCCCGCCGCTCTTCCTCACATCATGAGAGGAAGACTCCGACTCGCCGCCTGGTTTCAGATCCAACAGCTGGTAAAGACGAGCTTTCTCTGACTTGTGCAAATTGGCAGGAACGTAAACTGACGAGTCATCCATCAGCGTTGGGGGTAAAACAGGCCCTTTATTTGCCCCGGCCGCCATCTTGTAATTTCCAGACGTTAATCTGTGATGAAAGCCTGAGGGAACGCCGGCGCCGCTCGGATTCAGCTCAGCTTCCTGCGCCGACCGCCGAGGCTGTGAATTCATTACTGGGACGCTTCCAGCATTACCATGCAGGCTCACGCCCGGCGGGCCGTTACCGCGGCGACCAGTCGTCCCAGGGCGGCGGGGTGCAAAGGTCAAGAAGAACCGGGATCAAACTCGACGTCCAGCAGGAGGAAAGTTTCCGTAAAAGAAAAATAAATTGGACTTTTGGAAATTTTCTGTTTGTTTTATTTTTGAAACTCAGAAAATTTACATTCATTTTTTTCTATAAAATTTCTGAGATTAATTTCCAAATTTCAAAAATTTTTCTCACAAATTTTTGACTTTCAAAACTTTGACATTTTGAATTTGATCTCAGAAATTTTCTGTTAAAGAAAGAAAATGTACTTTCAGTAACAGAAATGGAAAATTTCTGTTACTGAAGTCGAACATTTTAAAATTTTACTGAAAATTTCTGAGTTTTTGTTAAGTTTTTTACTTTTCAAATTCTGAAATTTTGAGATTAATTTTCATAAATTTTGTGTAAAAAATTAGCTGTTATTTGCTAAAAGGTGAAGCCACTGCATGCTAACGTCATGCTAACAGCGTGCTAGCAGTTAGCACAACGCTCCGCAGTCACGTCCAGGAAGCGACTAATTCAGCCTATCAGACGTCGTTTCTCCAGTTTGCTCCGACCAATGGCTTCGTCTGCAGTGAAATAGTTAACGATGTCGCATCGTAAAGCTAACCGCTAAACTGGAATATTTTCCCACTTTCATCCGGATTAAAGGAACATTTTACGTTTCTGTCTTGAGGAAACTTTGGTTTTTGGATCAGGTGGAATTGCTGCAGCAGATCTACATTAAAGCAAGCTGCCTTTTTTTACAGTGTACAGTTCCACTAGAGTAGAATTGACTTTTTATATTCAAATTTAATATATTATTATTATTTGGAGTGCTCTTGAAAGCTATTATTTATATCCATGTGATATTTCTGCATATGTAAATTTAGTTTAGTAAAAATAGGACAAAAGGACTGAACGTTTTGTTTTTCTCCTCATGGCCTTAAAAAGTTTCAGTTCTGGGATTTTTATCATTATTATTGTTTATATTATTTATTATTAAATCTTGACAGAAGTTAGTTTACCAGACTTTTATCCGTGCAGCAGAACCCAAAGCCGAGTCGATCATATCTGGGCAACAAAATAACTCAAAACAATTTTAGATTAAATTTCAAAATTTAGAAATCCAGGAAGTAATGTTAAGTTGTTTAATTTATTGTTTTGTATCTAAAATAATCAGTGCAGCAAAAGCAAATGAGGTGGATTAGCAGTGCTAGCTAGTCATTGGACTGTTTTAAAGCAGCAGTCTTCAGTCAGAGGCTTTTTCAGGTGTGCTGCAAGACTGACTGCTACTGGAGATCCGTCCAAAATGACTTTCTGGTTATCAGTTGCAACTATTCAGAAAATAAAGTATTTTTGAATTGAATTGAGTTTAATAAGCAGCAAACGCTGAAGGTTTCTGGAAGCTAAATGGTTGGAAAGAAAATATAAAAGGAAGAAAAAGAAAAATCTGAATCTATTTGACTTTATTGAGTGGAAAAAACTATAATTAAAAACAGGAACTGAGCTGGAAACACCGGCGTTTCATCCTTTATATCCCTTCTTCCTTTCTTTTTTAAATTAAACTTCCTCCACTCGTGGCTGGGAACCGGTCGGAATAGAAATGAGATTCTGTGAGGAATAAAAAGGCAGATGAAGTTCAGTCTGGGTGGAGCCGGTTCTGAGCGGCCCGACGTGTGAAACGGACCGTCGGCTTACAGAACATAAATAATAGAGTAGAAAGAGAAAGTAGAAAAGATGATTTGCACCTCGTCTCATCAGGGAGAGGAGCTGAACTAAAACGTTTCCAGGAGGAAGAAACATGGAGTCCGTCTGACTGCGGGACATCCGATGATGATGATGATGATGATGATGATGATGATGATGATGATGATGATGAAGTACGACTTCTTTCCATTATGTTGTTGTTTTTCCATTTGCTGGTTTTTGTAACACTGTAGAACAGTCCCATGGTCCTTTTTATAGAAATGTTATTTCAATGGTTCATTCTTTTTGTTTGATAAATAAAGTTTTGATACAAAAACAAAATGGCTGCTTGTTGGTTTTTCTCTTCCTCAGGAAAAACACTTGCTGTCTTTTCCAGCTAACAGAACGTGCTGGAGCTCCTGCTGGGGTTGCTAGGCAACGGGTGGAACTCTGCTGAGGCTGGTAGGTAACGGGCGGAACTCTGCTGGGGTTGCTAGGTAACGGGCGGAACTCTGCTGGGGTTGCTAGGTAACGGGCGGAACTCTGCTGGGGTTGCTAGGTAACAGGTGGAACTCTGCTGGGGTTGCTAGGTAACGGGCGGAACTCTGCTGGGGTTGCTAGGTAACGGACGGAACTCTGCTGGGGTTGCTAGGTAACGGGCGGAACTCTGCTGGGGTTGCTAGGTAACGGACGGAACTCTGCTGGGGTTGCTAGGTAACGGGCGGAACTCTGCTGGGGTTGCTAGGTAACGGGTGGAACTCTGCTGGGGTTGCTAGGTAACGGGCAGTGCCTGCTATTTGTGACGTTACATTCTGCAGGTTTTTGAAACGCCTCATTTTCCTGATAAAAAACATTAAATTATTCCCAACAAACGGCTTTTTGTTGGGAATAATTTATTTTTATTTTATTAAACGCTTTAGCTGCTTCTAGAAGCAGCAGAAACCAAAATGGAAGTTTCTATATCAGACTTTTTGCGTTTACTTGAATAACAAGTAATTTTCCCCCAAATCTGAGCTAAATAATTACATAAACATTTATTAGTTATCTTTTATTCATACATTATTTAACTTACTGTCCAAAAATCTGTTAAATGCTTTATATTTTTAAAATTTATCAAATGTTATATTTCCAATTTATACTGTAGGAAAAATAATTGATTATAAGCTGTTAATGTTCAACTTCATGGTCAAATTAGCAGGTTGTTGCTAAAGTTAGCATATTGAAGCTATTCTGTTACTTTGATCAACCAAAATAAACTCTGCCACAATATTAAAGGAAAATAAAGTTTTAGGTAGTTAAAGGAGTGATTGAAGGCAGCTAATAAAGAATATGCACTGTAAGGCTGGAATGTTAGCATTAGCATGCTGACATTAGCATTAGCTGCGTGTTGCTTCCGTCATAAGTCAAAGTTTTGAAATAAAAGGATTTGCACTCACTGTGTTTAACTTGCATGTTAAAAATGCAGGTAAATTTAGTTCCTATTGTAAGAGCAGCTGTAAGCTAACTAGCTACTGAGCTAGCTACTATTAGCAGGCTAAAGAACGGATTTCAATGCTTCCTCAAACGCTGTAGCAGTAGTTTCAAATAATGATTTAATAAGATATAAACTGTTAAAAAGGTTATTAAATATTTTATAGCTGGGTTGTTTGCCGATTTTTCTGTGTGGCGGCCATATTGGATTTTGATACTGTGATTTCTAAATCAGATGCTAGTTTTCAGCTCCAACTGATTTTTGAGTACAAATAAAATGCACTCAGTGTTTTTATATTTTAAAAGAGGAATAAAACTGTTTGCATTTTGGATTAAAACAATAAAATGCTTTAAAAATGTTCATTATGAAGCAGGAAATGGTCTAAAATATGCAGGAGTGTGTTAGGAGGAAGTGTTAGAGTTGGAGTTTATAAAGTAAAACTAAAGAAATATCATCTTTCACCAGCTCCGTTTGGTTCCGCCTGAACATTTTCAGACAGAAATTCAGGTAATTTTGGGAGAAATGGCTGCAAGAACAGCTTCAGATAAAAGAGGCTCTGCTGTAAAGAACCGGAGCTTCAGACATGATGATGATGATGATGATGATGATGATGATGATGATGATGATGATGATGAGAGCGCCGCTTCTCTGCAGCGGATGTAAATCAGCAGCACTTTAAAGTGGCACCAAAGATTAGTGTCATTCAGTCCAACTCAGACCAAACGTGAAATATGGAAACAATTTTCCCCTCTGAGCCGAAGAAATCTGATGCCTGAAAGTCCCGATTTTTTCTGAACTCTGATGCTTCGCAGAGGCTGCTGACCTTTTGAATGGAAAATGTCAGATTCAATCTGATTATCCGGCTAAACGATGTGAACGGAAGCTGAACACGCCGGTTGTCTCTTCTAACAAAGAGCAGCGCAGATCGGCTCATTGTTCCGCTGATTTGATAAAAGCGAGGAGAAGATTTGTGTCAGGAGTCTCTTCAGCGCTTCATGGATAAAATCAAAACTGAATTAAAGATGAATCAGCTGAACGGATTTCTGAGTCTTTATCTGAGACGAGCAGCAGCTGGAGAGTTTGGCCTGAAAGCAGGAAATTAAATTTACTGCAGATTTTAAAGTTTGGCTTCAAACTTCAACGCAAAAAACTAAAACAGATCAGCTGGACGGTTCTGGAGCTAGAAAACAAAAATGGAGGATTACATTTCCATGAAAGAAAAACTCAGGCAGAGTTTAATTTCTAGAAAAACAAGAAAATTTCAGAGATTGAAAAGTTACAATTTGGAGAAAAAAAGAGAATTTTTTAGATTCCTAGAAACTTTCTGGAAAAAAACAAGAATATTTCTGGCTTTGCTAAGAAATTTCTAAACTAAAGCAACTCAGACATTTTGTGGTTAATCTAAGACATTTTTTTTTGAAAAGTTCAAAATTTACTAGAAGGAATTTTTGGAAAATTTGAGTTTCCAATCTGAGAAGATTACATTTTTTTCCTGGAATTGTTTTTTAGATAATTCTCAACATTTCTGAGTTTGAAAAGAACACATTTTTTAGAAAAAATTCTGAGAGTAATCTCAGAAATTTTCTAGAAAAAAAGGCAAGAAGGTTTGAATAGTTAAAAAATTGCTAGGAAAATTCTGAAATTCTGAAATTCTGAAATCAATCTCAAATATTTTGTAGAAAAAAACTTGTCACTATCAGACTGAAATTTCCAGTTTTTTCTAGAAAATTCAGACATTATTCTCAAAATGTCTGAGTTTGAAAAGTTGAAAATTTGCTTTAAAAAAGACAAAAATCAAAAATATGAAACTTTTTAAATTTGAAACTAAATTTTTTAGATTCATTTCAAAATTTCAGATTTTTTTTCTAGCAGATTTTCAGCTCTTGGAGTTCCTACATTTCCTTGTTTTTTCTAAGTAATTTTACAGATTAATCTAAAAAGTTGTTTGAATTATTTCACTCCTTTTTTCTGTCTACAACAATCCAACATGTTCGTCGTATTTCTGAATTTGTCTTAATTATTTGTCATCATCCTTGTTGATTCTCTGCGTTTCCTTTGCAGCTCAGAACAGAATCATCAGTTTTAGCAACAACAAGCTTGTCTTTTCTAGGAGCCATTGCACCAGCTGACCAAATGTGCTGGCGCTCAGCTTGTGGTTGCTAGGTAACGGGCTGGGCTTCGCTGGCGTTGCTAGGTAACGGGCAGCGCCTGCTGGTTTGTACATTCTGGAGGTTTTTGAAACGTCTCATTTTCTAGTCACCAAAACACATGAAGTTATTGCCAAAAAAAGCAGCTGGATGTTTTTTTATAGCTGCAGTGGAAACTCAAATGGAAATAGAAAAATGTGAATCTTGCACAACAGGCCATCTTTAAAGATCCGTTAGTGAAGCCGTACAGTAGAGACTGATGAAAACCAGAACAAAGATCTTCTCTCTCTCGTCTGAGTCTCACGCTGAGATATGAACCGCTGCGTGTCGCCCCAGTTCAGCCCTTACCCATGATGCTCTGCAGGGGTCCGTTTATCTTCAGACAGGAAACGCTCAGAGCTGAGAGGCGATGCGTCTGATTCCAGCTGTCAGGTCTGAGTTCATCTCTCCAACATGCTGCTTCACATGAAGCTGCAACAATCAAACACCTGGAAATGACATCAGAGCGACGCAGTAAACCCAGCCGGATCAGCTCATTATTCTATTTGTCTCATGAACATCTGATTTTTATCGGTAAGAAACACCAACAGAGACTCAATCACTGCTGGTGGGACTCGTTTCTGTAAAATCTCTCGGCTCTGCAGCGTCTGGAAACGACGTTTCTCTGAGACGATTGAATTTCTCTGGATTCCATGTTGCAGCAAAAGAAGGTAAAATACTTCAATATGAAAACCAAATAAGATGGAGGAATCTCAGCTTGACTCTAATCTGGTTTCACTTTAGTACAACTGGAGCTCAATGAAGTGGAAACACTCTACCTGCAGCCCAATCTGATGTCCAGCGGCGCCGCCCCGTCGAGTGGCGCCTCCCCGTCGAGCGGTGCCTCCCCGTCGAGCGGCGCCTCCCCCAACACGTTGCTCTTACTCTAGTCACCTACCTCTACATCTACCTCTGCATGTCTGGGTCACAGCTTCTTGCTTCTGCTTAATGTGGACAATCAGCAGTTAATCAATATTCTGCTACAGTCAACTGGATCTGGCAAAATGTCCATAAAACTGCAGGATCCAGACAGTAGATCCATTAGAACAGCTGCTTCATCTTTAATTTTAACCTTTAGTCAGTGTTTCATAAACTGGCAGTTTTAAATTTGTACTTGACAGATTTCGATGACCCAGTGATTCTCATATTTCTGTAGATGTTCAGCCACCTCTGCTGCACAGACTCTAGTTGTATAAGATCTAGTTAGGTTTGTTTTGCTGACTGACCTTCGTTGACGTTGGTACAGAGTTCAGCTGTTCTTCTGCAGGTGAAATGCTGACGCGCAGCATGATGAACATTGTGACTTCGCTGGCCTCGCGTTCTGGAACAGTGAAATTACAGCTGTCAGAACATTTCACATCACATTTTAATCATGCAGCAGACAGCGGCTGATTCATGCTGCGTTTCAGTTCATTCTCTCTCAGCTGAATAATAGGAGGTGAGATCAGTCCTGCTCTGACTTAAGAAGTCACCATGTGGGTCTGACAGCGATCCGTCCTCTCAGTCTAAATGCAGAACTCAGAACTCAAATCGAGGTAAAACTTGGACTGCTGAGTGTATTTGAATAGAAATGTTTCCTATGAGGTTTTCAGCAGACACATCTGACGCTCCACTAACTTCACTTTGTTCATTTTGTAACATTTCCCAGTTTCTCTGAAATCTTTTGGTGTATTTGTTCACCCAGTTTGTTCTCTTCCTCCACAGTTGATCAAAAGGTTTGGAGTTTTGGGTTCGACCTTCGATAATGGTCTAGTTATAGATTGAAAATGGTGATGGAGATGTTTGCCGCCTTTGCTCAGTGTATGGACCAATCAACAAACCAATCAAATCACCCGGTTATGTTCCGCTTGAAAAACTCAGAAGTTGCTCCAATAAACCGGAAGAACCGCGTAGAATCTGCAAATTCAGACAAATCTGTCCGATCCAGACTGGGGAAGAACTGGCCAACGCCCAAAGAGAAGGAGCTTCGAGTTTGTTGGAGAATCGTCTGGAAGGAAGAACTGCGATGACTCGTGTCCCAGTGGGAGACTCGAGTCAAATGGCGTCAAATCAATTTTATTTTGGACAAAATCAAGATGAGTGTCCTCAGAGGGCCGACTGTGCCAGCGCATATTGATCAAATCTATTATTGAATAGCTGTGTCTGTATTTGACAACCTTTTCTCCCATTGATCAACTTCTACAGGAGTTTGTGATTTTTTGTTCTTAAAATAATTAATTTTTTGGTGCCAAGAAATGTAGCAATATTTGCACTTATGTGTGACATTAAATGTGACTTTTTGTTTCTCTCCATGTTCATCACAGATAAACTATAAGTTAACATGAAGAACCGCTGAGGCAGCAGTACTTTCAGAAGAAATGCTGCCACCTGCAGGTGGGAGTTAGCATCACTCCAACCCAACGGTTTGACTATTTTGGAGAAAATTTTGCAATAAATACACAATTATGCATTAGTGCAAAAAGGTGCAGGGATCTGTTGATTTTCACAATAAACTTCATAGATTGAATGATGTAAATCTGCAGATAGAAACTGATTTTTATAAATGATCTCAGATCAACAACTGTGGAAATTTTACTTTTGAGTTTTTATTCCCTGAGTTTCACCTGCTTTATTTTTGTTGCAGATCATCGTTGAACACATTTTATGTTTAAATTAATTTAGTTTTTGGGTTTATTTACCCAGTTTACTAATGAATAGATGCATTATTTCTGAACAAGACTTTGGGTCAAAAATTAGATTAATTGAAGCCGTTTGACATCAACTGGCTGGTTGGGATCACGATGAAAAAGGTAATAAAATAAAGTGAGGACTCAGGAACCTTTGGGTCTGTGTTTGTTTCTCGCTGAAGGTTTGACTGGAAGCCACTCGGTGAATCCATCGTCATGATAAGAACTTCTCACGCTGCTCAGGGTAAAATGATTTTCTCAGAGGACGGTTGTTCAGTTGGAGGTCACAGGTTCATAATGAGCCATGAAACCAGTTCAGGAATCATTTTCATGGAGTGGCAGCCGCTGTGGCAGCGAGGTAATGGATTACGGCCGGTCCTTCATTCTGACGCCGTTTAATGAGACGCAGACGGAACCTGCTGGGGCGGAGAAAGAATCAAAATACAAACGTTTCTGTTTAAAATGAGTTTTTCTTCTCTGTAATCATCAAAACTACAAGAACGAACAAAAAATGTTTCATTTGAGTGATGAATATATAAAATAAATGAGTTTCTGAAATGATCTAAAAACATTGATGGCTGATGTAAAACGATTCTTTTGAACAGTTCTTTACCCTGAACGATGGAACTGAACATTCATTTGGTTTTTCATGACTTTGCTGATTTATGCTCTACACACTTATATAATTAAAATTATATAGGCGACTAAATACAATAATATGAAGGATAATGGTATAATTCTTTATTTTGGTTCTATGTTATAAATAATACAAAAATGTTATCAATACAAACAACATTTAGATATTATATGCTTAATTTTTTACAGTATAGAGTTATATTTGATAAATTAGAATATGCATTCCAGTGAGTCGTTTGTCAGATTATTTATTTTACTATTTATTTATAATCATTATAATTATTTTTTTTATAGTTTGGATGTAATATGCTAATCTTAAATGTCATGTTTTTATTCCTGCAAGCATAAATCATCATAATTACCACAAATAAAGGCTTAAAAACATAAGTTTGTAAACTGAGTTACAAAAACAAATTCACTTTTCAACGTGTTATTGAATGCAGCTTTACATTTTATATTGTTTTTATTTTGCACTTCTTAATAAAAATATAAATACAGATGATTCAACTTGTTTTGATAATTTCACCAAGAAATGCCAGGATCTCTCATCTAATATGAAACATACAATGTTAAAATGGTTTGCTGTTTGAAAAAGGTACATTTTCAAAAATGAATCATCTGAATGGCTTTTCGGAGTGAACAGTTCCCTTCAAAGAACTGTTCACTGTACACAAGAAGTAAAATAGATGCTAACATTGATTTTTCTACAAATTTAAGTTTTAATCAGCATTTTTATGGTCAAAATCGTTTTATTTACATGAAAGGAGTCCGGGGTCCTGCAGTTCTGCGCCTCCCCTCTGGGGGCGCCGTGACACACAAAGTGAATGAAGGAGGAAGTTGGCGCTTCCTCGTTGCTGTTAATATCGCCAATATACTTGTTTAATGATGCATTTTATACATATGTTAACGTTTCACAGTCTGTCTAAATAATGTGTGTGATATATTTAGACTTCCTGATCGGCGCAGTGAAAATGCGCAGGATGCGGCAGGAAGTACCGTTCCTCACTGATAGAGGGCGGTGCTGAGCCCCACAGACACAACAGGCAGCAGGTGCTCTTCTTCTACGCTTTGAAAAACCTGAAAACAGTCAGAAAATACATCAAGTAATGTCGGAGTAGAACAAGTTAAAGGCTGCTCTGCTCTTCGGTGTTCATCTTTATTAAAACTGTCAGATTTTAATAAACTAAAAGATTTATTTTAATTTTTTACAACAGAGGGACAGATATTGGTAGGTGTGAGGAAATACAGGTAAGATTATTCTGGATTTACCGTTTTAATCAGGAAACAGAGAGAGGCTAGCCAAAGAAAACATTCAAAGAGAATTTCTAATTTGACCTTATATTAAATATTCTCTTCTGTGAATTATATGGAAATGATTCAAGCATTTTCAGAACAGCTACATTTACTCTGTTACCTTTACTTGAGTATTGGGGAATGCACTTTTAGGAATAATTTTACTGAATTATTTACTTGGGTAAATAATTAAAATCTGTAATCAGTAAAGATAAAAGTTATGATGATGTATCAGGACCTTTGTAGATAGAAAAATAAAAGGAGGAGTAAATTTCTTCCAAAAAAATGTTGACATTAATCTCAGAATTTTTCTCGGGACAACATTGAAATTTGAGTTTCAAAAGTAAATAAAATAAAAGTTTAAAACCCAAATTTTATTTTTTTTTCTAGCAAAAATTTTACTTTTCGATGTCAGAAATTTCAATGTTTTTTCTTCAAAATTTCTGATAATAATCTCAAATTTTCTGTTTTTTTCTAGGAATTTTTCTACTTTTAAAACTCAGATATTTTAGATTATTCTTTCAAACGTTCTAGAAAAGAAGAAAAGGTTTTGAAAAGTAGAAAACTTTTGGAAAATTTCTGTTACTAATGTTGAAAGTTTTTTACTTTTAAAACTCAGGAAATTTCCAAGTTTTTCGATATAAATTGTTTTGAGATTTTGTTCAGAAATTTATTCTTTAATTTTAATTAGTTTTTTTGGTGCAAAAATTCAACTTTTCAAATTTAGAAATTTCCGAGTTTTTTCTAGGAAATTTCTGATACTAATCTCAAATTTTCAGAGTTTTTCTTTCACATTTTTGACTTTGGGATCAGAAATGTCTTTGAATCATTGAAAGTTTTAGTGGAAATTTATATCACAACATTGAATTATGAGTTTCCATTTTGGATTGTACCTCTGATTCTAGCGGCGTCGGCGTGTCGTTCCTACCCAGAATCCTCCTGTGCTGATCATTTCCGTCCTGTAGGGGGCGCTGACAGGTTACAGCCTGATCTGCTGCTGCATTAATAGTTGATATTGACTGGAAACATCTCAGAAATCTGATTTTTATGCTGATTTGACTCAGGCGGAGCCGCTGCCACACACAGAGTTCAGGTGACAGAGCTTTGTTTGTAACACTGTGTCGCATTTTCAATTTAAGACTGAAAACAAAACTAAACAAGATGAATAATTCATGCAGCGTGTGTGTGTGTGTGTGTGTGTGTGAATGTGTGTGTGTGTTTCTCTGCTAATCCCTTCAGTTTTGCTGCTGATTTTCTTTGTCAAGCGTGAGAGAGTAATTAATCAGATCTGAAATGAGATTCTGGAATTAAAAATGTGTGTGTGTATGTATATGTCTGTGCATGTCGGGGTGTGTGTGTGTGTAGGGGTGTGCGTGTGTGTGTATGTATGTGTGTGGGGGTGTGTGTGCGGGTGTGTGTGTGTGTGTGGCACCAGTCTAGCCTTAATGGATCCTGACAAGTGAATTATATCAGCTTCCTCCCAGTTTTCACTGTATCTGCCAGGCTTCCTCTGCATGCTGACCACTTCCTGCTGCGACTCGCTGCATTAATGGCTGCAGTCTGGGCTGGATGCAGTCTGGGCTGGATGCAGCCTGGGCTGGATGCAGCCTGGGCTGGATGCAGCCTGGGCTGGATGCAGCCGCGCCCGATGGATCGGCGCTGAATTGTGAAGCTCTCCTTCAGGCCCAGTCCAGGTTAAAAGCCGTTTTATGAGTGCAGGGAATCCCTGGTTGTGAGGGAACGAGACGTGGAGAGTTTTTGACCTTTGGTTTTTCTGAGTCCCGCTCAGTATGCAGGACGCCGCTCTGCTAGCCTCCGCTCTGCTAGCCGCACGGCGGCGCGGCGCGTCGGGCTGTGAAATGAATTTCTACTCAAAACGACGGAGTCTTGACTGCATCCCAAACTAAGGCTGGGCATTTATGGAGATTAATTTCTTATCATAATAAGAATTTCAATTAATCGTTTTCACAATGAATTACAGTTATTGATGTTTTTTACTTCCGATACCGATATCTGAGGTTTAATATCAGCCGATATGATGCAGAAAAACAGCTGAGTTAACTTTAATGTTTCTTTTTTAAATGTACTGAATCATAAATTTATTTGATAACTTGATCATTTGAAAACACAAATGTTCTTGCTTCCCTGCAGGAGAAACTGGAGCCCCAGTCCAAGAAAACAAACTGGGTTTGAACTAAACAGAAGAAAAATCCTCTTTAGGTTCTTCATCATTTTATATTTGGTTCAAACTTGCGATGACTCTGATGGCTGCTGGTTATTTTCTCTCTGTGTTGGGATGATGAAACTTCCCCCTGGGAATCTCGGCTCAGAAGTGTTTCCCCGCAGCAGGACTCCGATGGTTATTTTAAGTTATTGTACTGCAGAGTTTATGTAAAAGAAGAGCGAGTTGAAGTACTCTGCAGGTTTTCTAAATGTTCCCTGTTCTGCAGATTTAAACTTCCAGTCTTTAGTGATTTCCTGCTGGTCATTCTGGATCACAGCTCAGACATTCTGCCGCTGCGCTTTGCTAATCTTCTTCAAAATGGGTCCAGAACGGATCCGTCAGCGCGCCGCTCGCTACCTGACAGCCAATTAGCCCGGCTTTCCTCGTGGAAATTAAACAACCTGAACTGATGAGACGAGCCTCCCTGTCCAACTCTTTGAGGTTGATTTGTCTCTAAAAAAGCAGCAGAGTTATGATTAAAGTCACCGGAGTTTCTGTAAAATAAACCGTTTAAAACTCCTGAGAGCGTTAACGTGGGTCAGGAATATGCAGAAGACCAAGACAAAAGTCCTCTGATGTCCAGCATCAGAAACGCCTTTTATCAGTTATAAAGCACGGTAGAGGAGGGATGATGATGTGGGAATGTTCTGTAGCCACAGCACCTGATCGTCTTGCAGTCATTAGTGGCTTTTCCATCAACATTAGAAATTATAAAATTCAACATAACTTCCTGAAGTTTTTATGCTAGCTTCACTCGATTAATGGTGTTGATTGTGTTGATAGTATAGGGTGGTGTTGATAGTATTGGGTGGTGTTGACAGTATCGGGTGGTGTTGATAGTAACAGGTGGTGTTGGTAGTATCGGGTGGTGTTGGTAGTATCGGGTGGTGTTGATAGTAACGGGTGGTGTTGATAGTATGGGGTGGTGTTGATAGTATGGGGTGGTGTTGATAGTATGGGGTGGTGTTGATAGTATCGGGTGGTGTTGGTAGTATGGGGTGGTGTTGATAGTAACGGGTGGTGTTAACAGTATCGGGTGGTGTTGATAGTAACGGGTGGTGTTGATAGTATGGGGTGGTGTTGATAGTATGGGGTGGTGTTGATAGTATGGGGTGGTGTTGATAGTAACGGGTGGTGTTGGTAGTATGGGGTGGTGTTGATAGTAACGGGTGGTGTTGGTAGTATGGGGTGGTGTTGATAGTATCGGGTGGTGATGGTAGTGTCGGGTGGTGTTGATAGTAACGGGTGGTGTTGATAGTGTCGGGTGGTGTTGATAGTATCGGGTGGTGTTGATAGTATGGGGTGGTGTTGATAGTAACGGGTGGTGTCGATAGTATCGGGTGGTGTCGATAGTATGGGGTGGTGTTGATAGTATCGGGTGGTGTCGATAGTATCGGGTGGTGTCGATCAGCACCTGATCGTCTTGCAGTCATTAGTGGCTTTTCCATCAACACTAGAAATTATAAAATTCAACATAACTTCCTGAAGTTTTTATGCTAGCTTCACTCGATTAATGGTGTTGATTGTGTTGATAGTATCGGGTGGTGTTGATAGTAACGGGTGGTGTTGATAGTGTCGGGTGGTGTTGATAGTAACGGGTGGTGTTGATAGTATGGGGTGGTGTTGATAGTAACGGGTGGTGTTGATAGTATCGGGTGGTGTTGGTAGTAACGGGTGGTGTTGATAGTGTCGGGTGGTGTTGATAGTATCGGGTGGTGTTGATAGTATTAGGTGGTGTTGATAGTATGGGGTGGTGTTGATAGTAACGGGTGGTGTTGGTAGTATGGGGTGGTGTTGATAGTAACGGGTGGTGTTAGTAGTATGGGGTGGTGTTGATAGTATCGGGTGGTGTTGGTAGTGTCGGGTGGTGTTGATAGTAACGGGTGGTGTTGATAGTGTCGGGTGGTGTTGATAGTATCGGGTGGTGTTGATAGTATGGGGTGGTGTTGATAGTAACGGGTGGTGTCGATAGTATCGGGTGGTGTCGATAGTATGGGGTGGTGTTTATAGTATCGGGTGGTGTCGATAGTATCGGGTGGTGTCGATAGTATGGGGTGGTGTCGATAGTAACGGGTGGTGTTGATAGTAACGGGTGGTGTCGATAGTATCGGGTGGTGTCGGTAGTATCGGGTGGTGTCGGTAGTATGGGGTGATGTTGGTAGTATTGGGTGGTGTTAGTAGTATGAGGTGGTGTTGGTAGTATCGGGTGGTGTTGATAGTATTGGGTGGTGTTGACAGTATCGGGTGGTGTTGATAGTAACAGGTGGTGTTGGTAGTATCGGGTGGTGTTGGTAGTATCGGGTGGTGTTGATAGTAACGGGTGGTGTTAACAGTATCGGGTGGTGTTGATAGTAACGGGTGGTGTTGATAGTATGGGGTGGTGTTGATAGTATGGGGTGGTGTTGATAGTAACGGGTGGTGTTAACAGTATCGGGTGGTGTTGATAGTAACGGGTGGTGTTGATAGTATGGGGTGGTGTTGATAGTATCGGGTGGTGTTGGTAGTATGGGGTGGTGTTGATAGTAACGGGTGGTGTTGATAGTATGGGGTGGTGTTGATAGTATGGGGTGGTGTTGATAGTATCGGGTGGTGTTGGTAGTATTGGGTGGTGTTGATAGTATTGGGTGGTGTTGGTAGTATCGGGTGGTGTTGATAGTAACGGGTGGTGTTGGTAGTATCGGGTGGTGTTGATAGTATGGGGTGGTGTTGATAGTAACGGGTGGTGTTAACAGTATCGGGTGGTGTTGATAGTAACGGGTGGTGTTGATAGTATGGGGTGGTGTTGATAGTATGGGGTGGTGTTGATAGTATTGGGTGGTGTTGATAGTAACGGGTGGTGTTGGTAGTATGGGGTGGTGTTGGTAGTATGGGTCCCTGCTGAACTCTGTTTAAACCTGATTGTTCTCCATCCTGAGCTGCTGAAGCTTCAACCTGAAAATCCCAGAGCAACAGAGAAACAATGGAGGAGAGCCAGTAAAACCACTGACCACTGCTGCCCCCTGCTGGCCAACATTCTCACTGCTCCCTTTTCCAGTTGCAGCCGTAAATCTCCGGGTTTTTCCTGCAGGACGGGAAGAACAGCCTCAGAGGATCAACATTAGAGTCAGGAAGATTTCTAACCTCCCACTCAGGATTTCACACTTGACCTTTGGTTCCTCCTTTGTGCAGTAAAAGTTTGTGTTGGCAGCAAATTGTCCGGCACCAGGGATGAAGTTACATAAATAAAATAAAAATTCAACATAAATAAGCTAGAAATTCAACAACCTCCTGGGGTTTTAGGTAGCAGATGAAGGTGCATTCAGACCCGTTCAGCCCGTTTGAATCCAGCTCCAGAACCGTGAACCAGAACCTGTCCAGGAACCATTTGGACCCAGCTGAACAGCGACTCTGGGCCTCATCGCTGGGCTGGAGGAGAAGAACCTGCTGTAGCTTAAATCTAAACACGTTTCAAACTCTGGTGCGATTTGAATGCATATGTGAACGCCAAGTGGGCCAGAGACCGCTCCAAAAGGAGGAAGTGGACTACAGTGCAGGGGATTCTGGGTAAATTCAACCAAAACAAACATGCTGGTCTAGCGATGGTGTAAGAAATGGCAGGACTAATCGTACAGCTTCTAAAATCTGACGCCTCCATCTTGTTTCCATCTGGTGAAGAAGGAAGTTGCTCTCAGTGTCTTCAGAGGATTTTGTGTCGTTTCCTTCAGTGGTTCTTGGTGCAGCGCCCCCACAGGCCAGGAGGGGAACAGGTTGACTCCACAGCAGCTGGAGGTGAGAGAGACTCTATAGGCACCCTTCTGTCAAAATTTAATCGGGGTTTGATGGATGAGTGATTTATGACCCTAATCATTAATTGCTATTAATATCCACCCCCCCCCCCCCCCCACCCCCCCCCCCCCCCCCCCGCCCCCACCCTTTCCCACACACACCTGTTACGCCAACTGTTATTCCCACTATGTGTTTTAAAAATAGTACAATTAAAGTATGAAAAAACATTATGAGTTTTAAGAATAATACAATGAAAGTATGAAAAACAATAAGTGTTAGATAATTGAGAATAATATACAATATAGTATATTTAAATAGAATGTTGTAGTTACCTCCGGTTTTTCTCACTAAGCCATTTGGTGTTTGTGTGTGTGTGTGTGTCCGGCTCTCTCGTGCTGACTATGAGTTTGTGACATAATACCGGACAGGCCTCACCTGTCATCTGTGTGTGGCGGGCTAAAAAAAAAAAACCCTAGGTAGGCGATTCTCTTGACCTGAGGGTCATCACAGAGGGCCTGTAAGGAAACTCTATGTCTCCAGAAAACAGATTTTCAAACCGTCATCGATTATCAGCTCGGGATCTGCGCGGGAAAAGGCGGGAGCCAGCTGTCCGTGTCTTTCAGGGTGATTCTCATCAATTATCAGGTATTAGACAATCTTCCTGAATGCTGTGTATCAGGAACGGGAGAGGGCATAAGGGTGGACAGAGGCGTGTGTGTGTGTGTGTGTGTGTGTGTGTGTGTGGGTGCACCCGTAAGACTGAACACATACCTCTAGAGAAAGCCTAGAGTTTTAACTGTTTTACTGCTTTATTTTATGGTAGCACGACTAGTCAGTGCTGACTATGAGTTTGTGATTTCCTTCATCACTTAAATTTTAAACTCTTATAGATTTTGTTTTCTGTAACACTTGCTAGTGTGATACGTTTCAGTAAATGTTCCTCATCTGTACACGTACTTCTTAATAATATGTGACAGACAGTAAACAGGCCTACTCAAATTTAACTTTTATCTTTCCGCAGTTAAAGAATTTGTCCAGACTTTTCCAGAATTTGGCCCGGTATCACTGTGAATAATTTTGTTCAGTTTTTTTCTTGCTGTTGAATCAACGCTGATCTTCCCACTGCTTCATGTTTTCTCCAAAATAGTAAATCCTGGTTTAAATACATTTGAAACTCATAGATTTTTTTTCTGTAACACTTGCTAGTGTGAAACATGTTAGTAAATGTTCCTCATTTGTACTCGTACTTCTGAACAATATCTGACAGGGGCTAAACAGGCCACGGTGAGGTTACTCATATGTATCTTTCAGCTTTCCCTCCACCCATTATCTTACACACTTTAGTGTGTTCACTAGCAAAATATAGTACACCTCTAATTTTTTTAATTTTTCATTATTAAAACTTTGAAATGATCAATGTGAACCATCAGTCTGTATTAAAATAGTTAATATAATTCATATTATTTATTTAGATTTGATGTTTTAATGTGTGCCCTTGGATTTATATTGATTTATTCAATATAATATATTGATTTATTTATCAAACTGAATAGCCATTCCGTTTTTTTTATATAGTATTTTTTTCTTTTGGTGTTTGTTGCACAAATTCAAATATATGCCGGCTATCAACCAACAATTAAATCAGTGAATTTGCGTTTTTTTTCTTAAATACTCCCTCTCACCGAGACTTACTTACATCTTCTGACAGCTAGCCCAACTTATAATAACATTGACTAAATTTGCTATTGGTACACTTTACCTAAAAATAAAAATTAAACATACTCACTACACAACCATGCTCCAAGAGTTGCTCACAACATGGTGAATTGTTTTGTTACCTTAAAAATGATCTGCAGCTTTTGTTTCTTGGTCCTAATGATGATGTTCACTAATGTTCACTAACAGACAGTTCAACACCTCTTGTAATTGATAAGCTTATAAATGATCAATGCAAAGCATCAGTATGCGCTAAAGAAGATCATATCAGTCAGATTAAGTAAAATATCATTATTTTCAGGGTCAAGACTTCAAACGCTGTTTTATCTCGTTTCTTTGAAGAACAATTCTTGGAATAATAGTCTTTCCTTTTCTCAGCTCAATTTTTTTTTCTTTTAGCATGAGGCTATCCTTCACCACTGATACAATCTCAATTCTTTCTCCATATGAACAACAGTGTTGCCCAGGGCGAACGCATTACTCATCCACCTAAACCTTCCCAGGAACAACACCGGTGTGATTATTTTGCCGTTTTGTTCCCAGCGAGCGCCGCCAGCCTGGATCTGCCTGAACTTCCTCAGCCCACACAGATTCACCACAGGGAAAGCGTATGGTAAAAAAAACCCACTGAACTTCATTATGAATTCTCCCCAAGATCTCAAAGTTTCCAAAGATACCAAACATGTCAGGCTGAATCACAATAACATGAGCGTAGAGCCGTACGTATGTGTGAACGGAGGTCTAATGTTTTGTAAACCTGGAAACGCAGCACATGTTTTTCTAAGTCGGAGGGGAAACTGAAGAGCATTTTCACACCAGAAAGTAAAAACATGTTAAGCATGTCCAGATGCTGTGAAGACCGATGGCTGCTGGGAGCTTGGGGACTGCTTTTTTTTTTTTTTGCCTCTCAGAGGTCAGAGTTGAGTTTGTTGTCTGCAAACCCACAAAGAAATAAAAACCCATTCATCGGTTCTGATAGTTCTGGGTAAAAATGAATAAATATTGAAAGGATTTCTCAAACATGCATGAAAAAATCAAAGCAACACTCCATGTATGTTTTTGATGAGTGAATACCATTATAAAATGATGGAAAGCTTAAAATAGTCACTTTTACATCATAGTAAAATCCAATTTCTACTCATTTTACCAACAAAAAAAAAACTTCTCCACAAATGTCTCAACTGGGGCTTCATGAATTTCTTTTTTCAAATTTTTTTTGAAACCAAAACGCACACAAAACAATTATAGAATAAATTGCACCAGTCTCAGATTTGAACAATAGCTGAGGGGGGGAAGTTAGACAGGATGATGGGATCAATACGAGCTGTTTCTATTGTTAGGAGCTTTTTGCTTCTGAATCACTCGTTCGAAAAGCAAAACTGTCACAACAGACATGACTGACATCATTTTATTGCTCAAAGAAATAAAAAAAAAAAGCACAACTTCTTACATCAACGAATGGGAACCAAATAGTGTCAAAATTACTATCATTCCCTTACTCTCCTTCTGAAAAGCTCCTTTTGATGCGAAATGAATTAAAGAGGCGTCTCCGAGTAATTAAGGGAATTATCCCTCGACCGAATTGTGGGCTTGGTTGAGGAGCTACGCTGTATGGATTGCACACTAATTTCAGAGGAGAAGCAGGGCAGAAATAGCTTTTCCTTTTATCTGCAACCTTGGGGTAGTCTTCAGAAGCGGAGGGTAAGCTTGGACTTAACCCGGCGATCGACCCGTGAGGCCAGCGGCGAGGCCGAGAAGTTATTTTCATGCTGCGGCTGTGTCTTCTTCATCCATATTTATGTAACTGCTTTGGGAAAATGTAATTGTGATTTAAGAAGGTGAGAAAAAGAAGATAGAGATTAGAAAAAGGTGTAATTATTGGCAATTTGGCTTGTTTGTTGGTTAGTTTTAGGAAGTAAAAACTTTTGATCCAAGTAAATTTTCCTGCAAACACTGTGTTTTGGATTTTTTGAATTGGGTTTCTTGGGGTAGTTATGAGCAGTCAATATCTTGGCAACATTGGCAATAATGAAATTAATTATGGCAGGATTTGTCTTCCATACACAGGCACATATTTGACGCATTTTTTCCCCAGTTGATTTAGGTTACTATGGCTTTTCAGTTTCTCAAAAATTTCAAATATTACATGCCACAGAGCAGAAGATGACTGTTCAGAATGGTGTAGCCAAGCTTATTTATGAAAAATTGAGAGGAAGGAAAAAGTGTGCTAGCAAAAATGTGCACCAGCAATAATTCGAGAGGTTGGAGGGTGAATTCCAACAACAGAGTGAAGTAGAAGTCAGTTACTTGTTCTTCCAAAGTCGCTTTTGTTTAAGTTACTAAATATGAGACACAGGAAGTTTCTAAGATGTGCTACAAAGAAAGATGGCAGGCTTATTGCAGAAAGTCCTCTTAATTCTCTGAGAAACTGAATTTGTGGTTTTAATGAGCTGTAAGCCATAGTCATGAAATAAAGGAAATGCTTGAAATATATGTAGCACCTTTTTCCATTCTATTCGAGAAAACTAAAAGGGAGGGTGCTTGGGTTCGACATCAGTCCGGTACCCCAATCGGTGTGCGTCACCAATGACCTACCTTCTGACAAATACGACCTATTATTTAGTCACCACCGTAGGTTTGTAGTTGAAAGACCCTTAAATGGGATCTAAACAAACATAAACCTCTTTACATAAGGCAGGATAAATAAAATATAAACGGCCACCCTTCTTGGTGTCCATTACCAAGTCCAATTATATCAATATACAGTTCTAAACAAAATATAACCCAGTCAGTTTGTTACTCACGACCTCCAGGAAAGTGTGAAAACCATTGATTATCTTCCGATTCACAATTATGGCCTGTAACTGTTTTATTAAAGAAAATATGTAGAATTTTGTGGTTGTGACGTGGTCAAATATAAAAACGAAACCAAACGACGGTCACCTTTTTAACCAATGGGTGTAATTTTGCACCAACCTGCTGATTTTCGGCCTGTTTCAGGAACGTGATGCGGCCTGAAAAGAGAGCTCATGTCGACATGACTTGCAAAAGTCATCAAACATCGTCTCGCAGGTCAAAAACAAACGTTGAACGTGAAGTCGGTGTGCGTGCATTGGGATAACTATCAAACCCACGTGCATTATGTGCGATGAAGGTGTGTCCCTTAAACATTGGTCTTCGAAAATGAAGAAGGAATTGCTGTGCACAATCCAGGCCATAAGCGTGCCATTCAACACCTTTCACAGTTTTTGAACAGACTAGAAAGGGTTTATGTACGCCGCTCTGATCTACAAAGGTTTCAAAATCGTAAAACACAAGTTTGTCATGAAGTTTGTCATCAGTAGTACTGGTTTGAATGTAGCATTGATGATCGTTAAGAGTTACATCTGTACCAGGAGGTAGATTTTTTTCACCGCAGATGACACATTTTGATTCACATATGTGTAAAGTTTTCTCTTTGTTCATAGGAACGCGATACAACCTTTTACACGTAGAACAAAATTTGATCGTCTCGCAATCACTTACAAGCATTTCAGCATGAGGTCTGTTGCGAGGTTCTTTGTGCCTATCGAAGCATGTAGAGTTTCGACATATTCTGTTACAGTCATCGCAATGTACTGGATTGTACTGCAGTTGTGTGCAACTGTAACAACTGCAGACACCACAGTAACCTTGGCAATGATGGGTGTTAGAATTATTATGACCGCCGTAACAAAATCTGCAAATATATCTCGACCCGGTAAAACCTGCAAGATTCCTAATGCCATAGAAGTGATTATTATGGAGGAGGAGAAAGCAGGGATTTGAACGATTTTGGAAATCTGTTTCAAATTTAGATAAAGCCCTATCTTTTGAGGTTCGATGAAACACTACAATTTTTCTTTGTAGAATGTTTTCAAACTTTGCGACGTCGCTGAATGTAACCGCTGTCTGATCAGTTAGACCTGCCTGATGCTGCCACTTTCTTCCCTGTTCAAGAGCTTGTTTATCTGTAAATTCAGGGTGAGCTATATGTGCCAGGCTGGTAGCAAAACACAATTTATTTCCTGTATTTTCTACAATATACAGGTGACGCCTCTTCTTATTAATCAATTCACATTCCAATGTTCTTTCAGCCTTGCGTTTTGAACCTCCTGTAGGATTCTTGACTATCTGAAGAATCAGCTCCAAATTACTTTCTGAGGGCAGCTCTGCATTAGATTGAACGAGCTCATCTAAAAATTCTTCAAATGCAGGCAGGATTGCGTCGTTATCAGTAACAGAGATATTTATGTGATGAGAAATATCACCCCACACTAATTCTAACTGTACAAAGTCATTACGTTCAGCTATTGATCTTGCATCAATTGCCAGATCAGTTAAAACATTCATAACTGCGGTGTAGAATTCAGCAATGTCAGGTACAGCTTGGGTTGGAGGCCCGATTGATAACGATCTCCTTATTTCAATGTTATTGAAACGCTGACGTTCAATTCTCTGATTTTGATCTAGATTACCTCCTCGCTGCCGTGCTTGATCATTTGCTGCAGAAACTGTTTCAGATGGTAACACACATTCTGTATTTTGAAAACCTTCATCTAATGAAATGCTAGACGAAGTAGCCGGTGAACCAACGGGTGAGTTTTGCGGAGATATGTAGTCATTTAAACCACGGACTGCATCGTTAATTTGTCTGAAATAGTCTGAGACTTCAGATGCGTTTAAAATATCAGAGATTGGTGATCTAGCAGGGCTAAGAGCAGGGCTCTGTGAAAAGTTATTTTCCCCGGTATTCAAAGCTGAAGCGATTGTTTGTAGAATCTGGATGGAATTAATAATTTGTTGGGAATAATCTGATTGAGATTCTGTATTTTGAAAAGTTTCATCCAACACAGATGAGGCAGCCGGTGAGTTTTGCGGAGATATGTAGTCATTTAAACCGCGGACTGCATCGTTAATTTGTCTTAAATAGTCTGAGACTTCAGATGCGTTTAAAATATCAGAGATTGGTGATCTAGCAGGGCTAAGAGCAGGGCTCTGTGAAAAGTCATTTCCCCCAGTATTCAATGCTAATGCAAGTGTTTGCAGAGTTTGGATGGAATTAGAAATTTGTTGGGAATAATCTGATTGAGATGATTCAACTCTAGCTTGTTGGTCTTCCATTCTTTACTGAGTTATAAGAGACAAATCATACATGATTCATTTCACAATCACCTTTGCATCGGAGGAAAGATTATGCAACACTGTTCTGCTGGCTTGTAGCAGGATTTTAACTTGTTCTCGGTTGCGAGCCAGAGCTTGTCGTCGTCGTCCTCTGTCCGTAGGAGGTCTGTCCAGCAGCATGAAAGATTCTGCAATAAATAATTAGGAATAAACTTCTAGCAGCTATGAAATGTGATTTTACTAGATAAATTCAAATAAAATACCTGTAATCAATCCATCTAATAAAACGGTTCTGAATTGGAGATTATGTGCTCTCCTCTTCCTCTCCCAGCCCCTGAGTCCGGAAGCTGTGGAATATATTTAATATGATTACAATCAGTTAGGTAAGGCCGAATTAAAGCATTACTGAAAAAGCATTTAAAAAATAAATAAAGTAGATTAGGATAAAGTAAATACAAAAATAACATAGAATAAATTAATAAATAATTTTTTTAAAAAAAGCATGTAGCATGTTAGAGGGGGGTAGTGAACAAACATTGCACTTTAATTTTACAATAAGACAAACTGGAGTCTCCAACTTGACAAGAACGTAGCTCTTGGCGACTTGTAAGGTTTTTTAAATTTTTATTATTTATTTATTTTTATAGTGGTATGTGGGGAAATAAATACACACAAACTCCTTTTTATTACGTCTGCTTTCATGTCCAGCTTTATGTCAACGAGACATACACACGCACGCAGAGAGAGCAAGGGATCTTCTGCGGGTGGGGGGATCGCTCACCCACCCCTGGCCATCGGCTGTTATTTCCTGGAGACAAAAAAGCGCATGCACACACACACACACACACACACACACACACCCAGCCCTACACACACACACACCCCTCCCCTCTGCTGTCTCTGTCTCTGTGTGTCGGGGTGGGTTGAGTAAAGTTTTCAGTGAAATGTTCCCAGTGTAGAAAAATATTCACACCCCTCCCCATGTTTCGTATTTTGAGGTGTTATAAAGAGAAACTTTATTAGAGTTTATGTTACGGATATATATCTTTCTTTTAATTTAAAATAACAGTTTGAAAATTGGGACTTGCATTGGAATCAGACATGAGAAGCATTAAAGGTATATATCTTTATTATCTAAAACAAATAATTAAACTTACATGGGTGGTGAGAATTAGTAGGCCTCTCAGGTAGCGCTTCTGGTTCCGGTTCCGCTTCAGGTTCTGGTTCCGGTTCCGCTTCAGGTTCTGGTTCTGCTCTCTGTTCGATGTCTGGCCTTGCCCTGGCAGCCTGCCGTGGTGTGGGAGGAGGCGTGACGGAGATGAAATCAAATCTCTGCCCTGAAGGCAGGTCTGCCACAGGTTCGTCTTCCGATTCAGACGAGATGAGAATTACGTCTTCATCACGGGTTATGCCTGTAAAATGACGAAAAAATAAATAATAAAAAAAAAAAAACAAACAGTTTCTTGATTGGTTAAGATAGTTGTTTTAAAAAAAGAAAAAAAACTTACTGTGTACTCCTGTCTGAACAGAACCGGATGGTGTCAGAGCCGTATTCACCAGCTGTGATGATCTGATAGCTTCAGAGTCAGTTCTTTTTTTATTCAATGACAAGCGGTTCTTCCTAGGATTCTCCCGGTTATCTGTAAATATTAGAGTAAAATTAGAGTAAATGTTTTATTTTCTCGCTTTTAGAATCCTGGTTACAGAGATATTAAATTACCAATTGTATTGTTTAATGCTGTGTGGTTCTGGTATGTCTCCTGAGTATTGGCAAGATCTGTAAGCAAATAATATTTTAAATTATGTTACAACTCTGGTTAAAGAAGAAAAAAAGGTATGCTGAAAACAAACTTACCGCTTATAAATTCCGACTCTAAGACAATGTTTGGATCTTCTGAGACTGCCCCTAAAAATAAGAAAATCATTATTAAGCATGATGCATTTCTGTATATACATATATATATTCAGTATATGACTAGAGAAAGAGAATTTGAGAATTGTATTTACTTACGATCGAACAACGTGGACAGAACCTGAGAACTTATAGCTGCAGGTCTTCCTGTAAAGTCGGACATGATTCAAAATAATACTTGTTTAAAGAAAATTATCAAGTTTGGAAATACAGCTGGATTTGTAACAAAAGTGAGTCGAAATTCTGGAGAGCTGTGATTCTTACCCCGAGATGACGTCTGCTTTTAAAAGAACGCGTGAGGTATATGTCCAGCTTTAAGTCTTGTCACACACGCACGCAGAGAGCAAGGGGGGGGGGTCCTCTGCGTGGGAGGGGTCACCACTGACCCTCAGCTCTTATGTCCTTTGCCACATACACGCACCCACCCTGGCACTAAGAAATTTTTTAAAAATTTCAAATTGCATTTTCCTACATACCGTTGCCTGTTGTCTGAGCAGGTAAAGGTTGTCAAAAACCATGATCTTAAATTTTATTTACAAAGATATAAGTCCTAATATTCTGTACAACATCATTCACAGGTTACAAATACTAAAAAAGTCAAGCATCAGAATCATTATAAACTCATGACAAAAAAAACTTGTGACAACAATCTTGCTCCTGAATTTGGGTCAGGAAAATAAAGCTAGGGAAGCAAACTCTTTCACAATTTAGATTTACAGATTCACAGGAAAAGCTACGTTTTCAACAACTATATAGATTTAGAATAACAAAGAACAAATTTTAGGCATAACTATTGTATTTTACCTGCCTCAGGGGCTTTGTTGGATCATTTTGTGTAGCATGATTTAGTAGTAGCATCATGTAGTACGATAGTGACAGTGCAACATCAGTGTTTGCAATAAGTTTCGTATCTTTAATGGGACGAAACATCATTTTTTACATCAGTGGGATGTTAAAAGTCTTGTATCTAAACATCTTATGGGGAGGTTTTTATTGTTTCCTTATTTATTGTTTCCTTAAAACTGTTTAAGGAGTGTTGATTTCATCCAAAATTTTAAGAGATTATAAAGGACTTAAAGTTAAAAACAAAACTCAAATGAAAATGTACTACATGGCATGCATTTGAAGCTTTGACCCAACACAGGGCAGGCTGTACACTGTGATGGAGATATTTGTCTCTTTAAAGATCTGTTCCAGGATCTTTGACACCTTTGACCACTGCAGCTGGTCCAGGCCACAGCCAATTCTGAGGGAGGAGATACGAGACAAGCAAATTGATTAATTATCCCCAATAAAGAAGAAGATTTAAGGGTATTTATTATAGTCATTTATTCACAGTAGTTCCTACAAACCGGGGTATTGATATCTTATTGACACCATTTTCTAAGCAGTGAGATTTCATGTCTTCCAGACTCTGTCTTAGGCTGACATACGTGGGTTTCTGGCTGGCTTTTTTCTTTGTGATCTGAGACACATAATAGGAAAGATACAGTTACCAGATTAAATAATGAAACAACTTTTGGTCCAATGCAGTATAATTGTGGTATGTTTACCAGATAGTAGATGAAACGTTGATCATGTGTCAGGACAGCACACTGCCCCGGAAGCTTCTCTATTAGGACATACAAAAAAATACAAAACAGGATATGATTTAGCACTTGCTGTTGAAATCATACATTTGAATGAACTGGAAAAACATAAAACATTTTTTTCCAAAACAAAGACTTTAGTAACTAGTCTGACTCACTCTGCTCCTTTAACTCTGAGACTCGACCAAACTTCTTCTTGAACATCGCCGCTATGCCTGCTCCCATGCGACAGTCTTCACTGATGCAGTGGGCCAAGGATTCATCGCGTGGACAGGAGAACAAATCTCCGGTGACATACTTTAATGTCCACTTGGTTGATTGATAGAGTTTCTCAGTTTTGCCCATGTTCATACTTTCTTCAAGCGCAATTTGGAGAAAACTATAACCACAAAGTACCAAGTTGGTAACGGCGCTTACTACAGCCTTGCTTATCCCCTCACCATCTATCCCCACACTAGGCTGTGTCTCATTGTTCCTTAAAGCACCACCCATTTTAGCTGAATTTTTTTCCAAATTTGTCCGGGGGGTTGTTAGTCCCAGTAAACTATAATAAGCAGGATTTTCTGTTTGCCTCAAAAATGAACTTTTGATGTTACAAAAATACCAATCTTTGCTTTATTAAACCCAAACCCATAAAACATTGCTCATCATTTCTCTTCAGTCCAATCCGATGGTCAAATTTCTTAATTCAATTCAGTTGATTTTTAAAACGCTAATTTACAAGACCATTTACAAAAAAAGTCATTTCCATTCTACTTATCAAACAACGTAGCGATTTAAATGTATTAAAGTCAGTAAAAAAAACAAAAAGTTAAGTTAACCGAGTTAAAAATGCAGAATGCATCAAGTCATTGACTCGTCATTGACTTGACTTGTTTATACGCTTCTCCCTCTTCAAATTACTTTAACCCTACAATGACTGAATTTATCCATATTTTCAGGGGAACCAACATGTACATTTGCTGCTTTCTTTCTTTGTTTCTTTCTTTCTTAGACTAGGACCATCACAAAACGAATAACCTCGCTGATTGAACTCTGAAATGAATAAAAAGTCATTCAGTTACTCAGAATCAGCACAACATTGACTCTTTCCATCTTTAAGATGACTAGAACAAACTCCTCACTGTTGAATCCGTGGTGTTGGCATCACTTTATTACAAATGATAGTAAATAATTGGAAATATAATTTTACCAAGATAGAACTTAATCCACTATTACCGGACACAACTGGAACTCCATAAAGTTTCGTAGTAAAAGTCACATTAATACACAATCAGAACGCATCAACCGATTCTCCGCAAAAATACAAAAAAAAAAAACAACAAACAAAAAGAAAAACGTTTGTTTATCACGTCAGAGTTTTAACAAGAAAGAAAAACACAGAGTACAAGCGATAAAATAGTTGTGTTATTAGATGCAGGTCACAACAGTTGGAAGTGTACATTTCATCTTTAGGATTTTATGTAACACCATAAGCTACATTATTGTTGGTGAATAATATCACAGTGAACACAGATCCTAATCATCCATCACTAGTGGATCTGCTCTTCTCTTCTTCTGGATGAACAGGAACAACTGATGTTTGTTCGTTCTGTAGGACACAATTTCCCTTTAAGGAGAAAACAAACAAAGTTTAGTTTGTTTTACATTGTTTTTCAGCACACGCAAATGATAGAGCACTTAATAAATTAAAATAAAAGTTGTTCATTTACATTATATTCATTTAGACCAAAAAGGAAAGTTATTAGTTATACTCTACAATTCAGAGTAGAATTCAATTTTTAACGAGATCCAAATTTTTTAAAGTTTTGACCAACCTTAAAGTGTCTTCAGCTCGTGGAGCCGTTTCAGTGAAGTTAGCGATCATGGAGGGAAACTCGCTGCTGCTGTTCTGCTCGGTCAGAATGTTGCTGATGTCAGAAAAATCTGCTGTCATGTCATGAGCTGGAAAAAAAATTAACAAACATGTTTGCAAAAAGAAGTGGCAACACCGTATTTTCACTTAAGACTTACAAAATAGTTTCATGATTTTGGTTATGCCTGTAGAATTTAAACTGAGGTAACACTGAACAATGAATCGTTGGGTAAATAGTTTGAAAAAGAAAAGATATTAAAGACACGCTAACCTAAATGGCTGCAAATGCAACCATTGCTGAAAATGAATCAGACTCATGTAACTTAATGTAATGTTTCACCTCTCTGCAAAACTTTTGAGTCACCATTGAGTCACCAAGCTTTATTCTTTTTTAAACCCTTGCTATTTGGTCAGTTTGATTTTAGAAGGGGAACAATGACATTTTTTATATAACAGAAACGTAAAATCTACTCTTTTTACATCTTTAAGATGACTAGAACAAGACTCACTGTGTACACTGAGGGCGATGAGTTCAGCCAAAAGTAAAACATTCAGGATTCCCAAACAGACAGATGCACGGAGGCAGAGCCTCTCTTTGGAGCTACTCCAACCTTAACAAAAACCTCAACCTTAGCAAAATTGAATTCAATACATGCTAAATTTCTCTGTAACTTCGTTCTTACCTGTGTGATTAGATGCAGTTTGTCCAACAGGTTCCATATTGACGTAAATTTCCTCCATCGTTTCAGACTCTGTGCTGGCTTTAAACATTGACTATAAAATCCACTGCAGTAGTGGAACTAAGTGAAAAAAAACTGTGGGAAAGAGATGAGATGTCTGGTATTCAACAAAACAAAAGGTAAACGTATTTTACAGATAACGACCAAATAAAGAAATTTATGAACGCAGATTCATTATTATTTTCTTAAATATCTTACACAACATAAAATTCTTGAAGGTTTCAATAGTTTCATAAGTTCATATTTGCTGATTCGGTTCTGTATCAATGAATATTTATTTATCCTTTTTCTTTATTTTCCTTCAGCTTGGTTAATCCTACTCATAATAAACACATGACACTTTTCCATGGGTGAAAACATAATTGACTCTTTCCATCTTTAAGATGACACAAAATTAAAAATAGTTTTAAATCACGGATAGAAGGATGAAAAAATACATCCGATGTTGTGAAGTTCTTGCTTCATCTTGCTCCTGCGGATGGCTGTGTCCAAAAATATTTCCTAAAGATTAAGAAATTGCACAGGTCTCATGCTGTCCTGATAACTAGTCACAGCCTTGCTCTCGGTAAAAACAACTATCATCTTTGTATTTTGCTTTCTAAATCCTCTTTTAACCCTGTTTCTTGTCCAGTAGCAGAAACACTTACATTAAGAAACCACAGGTGTTGAACTGAAATCTTCCTTTAGTCCAGAAAATGTAAAATACCTGAATTGCATTATTACAAAACTTCTATAACCGTTGGATCGAATAATTATGGAATTGTACGTATTTATTCATATTTTAAAGATATGTACTTTTAGGACTGGCATCTAATAAAAACAAGCTGCATGAGCTGGCTAGTACTGTCTAAAACTCTGTCACCATATCTTCTAAAACAGCCATGAGGCAGATCAACAGTTTGACAAACGGTTTGCTTTGTGAAGCACCGCCTCGCTGGGAGGGAATCAAAAGGCTAACATGCCAATCAGGTGTAAGTTGGGCGGGTTAAAGTAAGAGAAACCCGATACTCCATTCAGAGCACGATGAAGACCAGCAAGCAAAACATTCACAGATGTAGTAGAATATCGGAGTTCAGGAGATACAAGATAGAAAATTTGACTGAATCAAGACATTGCCCAGAAGTTCAGACTGGGAAGCTAACTGACAAATTGCTAACTAAGTATGTGGAGCAGGAAAATAGGTCGTATTTACTTTAATTTATGCAACCAATTGCCTCAAAAGATTCAATTACTGCAACATATAAAAGACAAGTGTAGTTACACCGTGTGATTTTGGCAAACAATATTCTTAAACTCATCCAAAATATTATTCTCCGTAAAACTTCTTTTATTTTCTGCTTACAGCAGCAGCAGCAATATATTTACTACATAGATTAAAGATTCATGGTCTCATTATTTGACATGGTTGTTCTGTTCAAAACTTTTTGGTTTGCTTGAGCAGAAATGGCGTAGTGTCTGGGCATGTTAAAATGTTCAACTTTTACCACCCTAAATCCTCACTACTTTCAAATAATTCACTTTTTATTTTATTTTAGTTGTTACATGGACTCAACTTAAATAGATTAACTTATAAAGCTTTTTTTTTATATCCAAATGTTCCTGCCACTTGCTTAAGATGAGTACAAACAACAAGTCAATGATAATTAAGTGATGTTCACTTGAATTTTTAAGTCTAATGTTTCATTTTACAGTGAGGAAGGCCAGAGTCTAGCTTTAGCAGATGGCTGAAGGCGTCTGATCCGCTTCAAACTCAGTACCTGTTTGCTCCAAGGCAAAACTTTGGTAAGGTTAAATTTAGTGGCTAAAGAAAGTCAGACGGTTTATTCTCCAATGTGAGAAATCCCTTGAGGTCGTCAAGTTTCTTGTTTGATCAGATCTTGCTAGTCAGTATGATTACTAATTAACGGTTGATTCTTTTGTGTCTAGATGCAATGTAATCATTCAATTCACAATTGAAGTTTTATTATGGGGATGCAGCAGATAAAATATTTCATAGTATATTTCACTGATTCCTTTCATACAGTCTAAACTCCCTGAAAAAAAAGACCTTTCAGAGAAATATAATTTTGATTGCTTTGAGTTTAATGATATTTTACTTAATCTGACTGATATGATCTTCTTTAGCGCATACTGATGCTTCACATTGATCATTTATAAGCTTATCAATCACAAGAGGTGTTGAACTGTCTGTTAGAGAACATTAGTGAACATCATCATTAGGACCAAGGAACAAAAGCTGCAGATCATTTTTAAGGTAACAAAACAATTCACCATGTTGTGAGCAACTCTTGGAGCATGGTTGTGTAGTGAGTATGTTTAATTTTTATTTTTAGGTAAAGTGTACCAATAGCAAATTTAGTCAATGTTATTATAAGTTGGGCTAGTTGTCAGAAGATGTAAGTAAGTCTCGGTGAGAGGGAGTATTTAAGAAAAAACACAAATTCACTGATTTAATTGTTGGTTGATAGCCGGCATATATTTGAATTTGTGCAACAAACACCAAAAGAAAAAAATACTATATAAAAAAAACGGAATGGCTATTCAGTTTGATAAATAAATCAATATATTATATTGAATAAATCAATATAAATCCAAGGGCACACATTAAAACATCAAATCTAAATAAATAATATGAATTATATTAACTATTTTAATACAGACTGATGGTTCACATTGATCATTTCAAAGTTTTAATAATGAAAAATTAAAAAAATTAGAGGTGTACTATATTTTGTTAGTGAACACACTAAAGTGTGTAAGATAATGGTTGGAGGGAAAGCTGAAAGATACATATGAGCCACCTCACCGAGGCCTGTTTAGTCCCTGTGAGATATTGTTCAGAAGTACGTGTACAAATGAGGAACATTTCGTGAAATGTATTACTCTAGCAAGTGTTACAGAAAAAAAAATCTATGAGTTTCAAATGTATTTAAACCAATATTTACTATTTTGGAGAAAACATGAAGCAGTGGGAAGATCAGTGTTGATTCAACAGTAAGAAAAAAAGAACAAAATCATTTACAATGATACCGGGCCAAATTCTGGAAAAGTCTGGACAAATTCTTTAACTGCGGAAAGATAAAAGTTAAATTTGAGCAGCCTCACGTAGGCCTGTTTACTGTCTGTCACATATTCTTCAGAAGTACGAGTACAAATGAGGAACATTTACTGACATGTTTCACACTAGCAAGTGTTACAGAAAAAAAAATCTATAAGAGTTTAAAATTGAAGTGATGAAGGAAATCACAAACTCATAGTCAGCACTGACTAATCATGCTACCATAAAATAAAGCGGTAAAACAGTTAAAACTCTAGGCTTTCTCTAGAGGTATGTGTTCAGTCTTACGGGTGCACACACACACACACCCACACACACACACGCCTCTGTCCACCCTTATGCCCTCTCCCGTTCCTGATACACAGCATTCAGGAAGATTGTCTAATACCTAATAATTGATGAGAATCACCCTGAAAGACACGGACAGATGGCAGGAACCCTTTTCCCGCGCAGATCCCGAGCTGATAATCGATGACGGTTTGAAAATCTGTTTTCCGGAGACATAGAGTTTCCTTGCAGGCGGTGTGTGATGACCCTCAGGTCAAGAGAATCGCCTACCTAGGGGTTTTTTTAGCCCGCCTCACACAGATGACAGGTGAGGCTTGTCCCGTATTCAGTCACAAACTCATAGTCAGCATGAGAGAGCCGGACACACACGCACAAACACCAAATGGCTTAGTGAGAAAAACCGGAGGTAACTACAACATTCTATTTAAATATACTATATTGTATATTATTCTCAATTATCTAACACTTATTGTTTTTCATACTTTCATTGTATTATTCTTAAAACTCATAATGTTTTTTCATACTTTAATTGTACTATTTTTAAAACACATAGTGGGAATAACAGTTGGCGTAACAGGTGTGTGTGGGGGATGGGTGGGAAAGGGTGGGGGGGGGGGGGTGGATATTAATAGCAATTAATGATTAGGGTCATAAATCACTCATCCATCAAACTCCGATTAAATTTTGACAGAAGGGTGCCTATAGAGTCTCTCTGAGGTGGAGCAGATGTTGCCGTTTTGGTCCCAATAGAACTGAGTTTACCGGGCTATCAGGAGGGAAAACAACCTAAAATTTTCTTAGCTTTTTTTTCAAACAATCTTTCTTGTAATGTTTTCAACCCATCCTGCTTCTTAAATTCTTCAGAAAGTTTCCTCAGGACTTTTCAGTCCCGCCTTTAACCATTTTCAGAGGAACAAGAAGCTGTCAGAGTTTTACTGGACCTGCTGTTGATCTGCTGAAGATGGTATTTTAATAAAACAGCCACGGATGAATGGAAAACGTTAAAAGACCTTCAGAAACTTCTGGAGAAAAATCCACCATGAGACATCGAGAGCAGCTCTGAGGGAAAATATGAGTAAACTTGAACAGTTCAGCGTTTATTAACGTCCTTCTGTAACTACATGATGGTGAATTAATGAGAAACTCACTTTTGTTTTTCCTCACATCAACCTGAACACATTCAGTACCAGCAGTCACATGTCTGACTCACCAGTCTGATGCATTTCCTCGCTCTGCCCTCAGGCTCCGGGCTTCGTTTTGAACCAAGAAAGACAGAATTTGTTTTTTCCTTCCGTTACGAAGCGTCTCGGTTCCTTTGACTGAAAACTGAGTATCTGAATCTGGAAGCGTTTGGATCCAGTAGCAACCAGGAAGGTGTCTCTGTTTAAATGTTGCTGGGTTTTGTTGTGTGCTGCTGCCCTCTGGTGGTCATTATGTGAAGCTACATTTCAGCTTATTTTACTATATTGGAAGTTTGGATGTGAATTTTAATTATTATTTCTATTAAAAGTAAAGAGAAATTGAAGCCATAATGATCCACAGGCCCTCACAACATTCTGTAACATGTAGAAAATTAACTTTTATTTACAGTTTAAGATTAATACTGCATTCTGTTTTCTCTTGTTGCTGGAGACGGGAGGATCGATCCAAAATATCAATATCAATACTAATTTGGTATCTGATTGAATCTTTAGTTTCAGATTCCATCTTGAAATTTTTTTTTATTCAACTATTTCTTTTCACTTTTAGGGAAAAAAACTCAATTCTTTTGTTTTTACTTCCTGTTTATCCTGTCAATGTTATTAAAGTTATTTTTAAGAAACCTTTAAACTTGTCATGACGTGCGGGTGGTGAAGTGGTGAGGCAGAGGCAGCGGACCCAGGAATGATGAATTATGATGTTTTTAATGAAAATAACTTAGTCCAAACAACGAGCAGGAGTAACACAAACTGAACACGAGGAGACTAAACATTGACGAGGACCCGACGAGGAACAAGGAACACAGGTGGAGTTAAATACACGGGAGGGTAATCACAGAAACGAGACACACCTGGGAACAATCAAGGGGAGGACAGGACAACGAAGAGACTAAGGACACAGAAAACTCTAAATAAACACAGAAAAACACAGATCCTGACAAAACTTAGTTATATCCAATGTTTTAACTAAATAATTCATAGAATAAACACCTGCAGGTCATAAGTTTGATGAAACCAGAATGAAACGTTTTGGTTTCTGTACTGGTGACACTGGGCCTGGATTTCTGTTGGACTGGAGTGAAACCAGTATATCATTATCACTCCTCTGGTTTCTGCTGCAGTTTCCCTCCTTAAAGCAGGTTGTCCATATTCAAAGTTCAAACTAAAAGTTTATTGCAAGTTGCTAAATTGGGTGTTCTAATTAAAATATGGAAAAATGAAACTTTAAATAACTTTTTGTTTCCTGCACAAAATCAGTTTTTCTTGAGTGATTTTGATTCTTTATAATAAATTCATGATTTGCTGCTGCACACAACCATGAAGTGAAATATTTATGAAATAATAAACTTTAAAAAATACTTTTGGAATGCAGATTAATTTGTTTCAAGCATCAAAATCAAATGTTATTAATTTTGGCACATTTGTTCTTAAGTTTTCTAAATTAGAGGAGATGAAGCATCAGGTGAAAGTTGAACCTCAGTGTTTAATTGATGCTGATGGAGTCGCTGCCTGCAGGAGGAAACCAACTCTGGCTGCATATTCAGCATTTTACACTTTACTGCAGAAACTTGACTCATATCAGTAAATCATATTTTCATCCTGCAAGACAAAGTATTGATGTAATAATGTTCATAACTTGGTAATGGGTCTAGTTCTGCTTGTGTTTCAGACACTGCAACATCTGCTCAAGTCTTTCTGCAGATTGTAAAACCTTTGCTTCAGAAAACTCTCAGCTTCTCTGCTGAGAGCTGAACAGAACCGTTCTGGCCTCAAACCCCAAGACAGTGATGTAGGAAAACTTTGACTAAATGGAGTCACAAAGATCCAGCTGCTAACCTGAAACACCTACAGGGACCGAAACCAGCCAAACTAAACCTGGGTCAAGTCTGAGGCTTCATATGTGAATGCCAAGCGGGCCAGACACCGCTCCAAAGGCAGGAAGTGGACCTCAATTAGAAAATAAACCAAGGGGAAATTTGGGGGCGTGGCCAAAATGACCTCATTATTTGACCAGAGTGTATTGAAGTGGAGGAACATGTAAAGGTTGCAGGACATTTGGCCTGGAGGCCTGGAGACCTGGAGACTTGGAGACCTGGAGACCTGGAGAACTGGAGGCCTGGAGACCTGGAGGCCTGGAGACCTGGAGACTTGGAGACCTGGAGACCTGGAGGCCTGGAGACCTGGAGACTTGGAGACCTGGAGACCTGGAGACCTGGGCTTCCCACCCTGCTGTAGATCCTCCCATCCAGATGCTTCTCCCAACTCAAAGCTCTTTCTCTCTGGGCATTTCCCAGTTCTTCCCAGTTTTTCCCAGTTCTTCCCAGTTCTTCCCAGTTCTTCCCAGTTCTTCCCAGTCTGGATTGGACAGTTCTGTCTAAATTTGCAGATCCTACACGGTTCCTCCCATTTATTGGAACTATCTGAGTTCTTCAAGCTGAACTTGGCCAGATGATTTGATTATCTCAACAATCTCAGCCAAAGGTAAAAACTCCAGTCTAACCATTAGGTCCAAACCGTTTCAACTGGGATGGAAGAGAACCGGGTCTGCATGGATTCACAACCACCAATAAAAATCAAGAAGAAGAAGCGAAGTGATCAAGAATAAAAACTTTAAGATAACAGAAACCAAACTGTTAATAAAATGAATATATTGTCTGTTTTTCTGGTTCTTTGTTTCCAGTATTTATGTTCAGTTCCTGTTTTTATAGAGTCTGTTGGACAGAGATCAAGTTGATTCCTAATAAATTCCTGGATCTTTTTGGATCCATCACAGCACAGACCTGGTGGGTCCAGTTCAAACTGCAGAACTTCCTGAACCATTAAAACCAGTAGAGATTTTATTAGCACTGATTCAACTTGTGTTTAATGTTTAATGGAGATTATTAAAGATTAAAGATTCCACTCCAATATATTGATCCATATATTTGACTGGATCTATAGAAGACAATAAATACTTTAGTAGACTTCCTCCAAAGAAAATATTGTTTTGAGCTACAAAGTAAAAAAAAGAAAATGCTAGAAAAAAAACATTTCTACCAAAAATGTTTAAAAATTTTGATTTTAAAAACTTTCAAACTCAAATTTCCTTTTTTTTTTCTAGAAAACATTTTAGGTTAATTTGAAAATGTCCTTCGTTCTCTAGCAACGATTTCTATCAAATGTTTACTTTTCAAACTCAGAGCTTTTTTTATTTTAGAAAACTTTTTGAGAAAATGTCGAAACTTCTGGTTTTTCTAGTAGTTCCAGCTGATCAGAAACTTCCTTGTTTTTAAAATTCTGAGATTAATTTCAACATTTTTGATCTTTCTAGGATTTTTTTCACCTTTTAAACCCAGATTTTTTATTTCTAGAACATTTCTGAGTTATTTGTCAGAAATTAATTTGTCCTGTTTTTAATATTTATAATGCGCTTTTCGAACAATAACAATAATTTCTGCCAAAAGAAGAAAACATGAATCTTGTCTGACTCCGCCCACAGCCCAACACCTGGTCCAATTAAGAATCCAATTACCGCCTTTCACCTGCGCGTCACGTGACCGCGGTGTTTCCGCCGCGGTTCCGCTCACAGGCCGCCTGTTGTTTCTGGCCCGCAGGCGTCGGACCGGTCCGGCAGGTTTGTGCGGGACGCAGCAGGGGAAGGGCGGCGTGAATCGGGGCGGGGAGCCACGAAGAGGCTCCGGAGCAGGAAGAGGATCCGCGGATCGGAACGAACATGGTTCGGTGACACAGCGGAACCAAACACCGAGCAGAACCGCCTTGCGAGCTTCACCAGAACTTCTACTCATCTCTGGGTGAGAGTCTCTGTGTTTCCCTTCATGTTTCGATGTTTTGTTGAAGCTTAAAGTTAAAAATAAAAACCCAGAACGCGGGAAAGTTCGGCGCTTCACCTGTAGGAACTCGGGTTCGACTCGGTTCTGATGGACGGTTCTTATTTTAGCTTCATAGTTACACATTTAATAACTTTAGAAACCGAACTCGATGAAGCCTGGACGTTCTGGTCCGGTTCGGTTCTGGGATGGGGTCATGGTTCTGGACCCTAAAGGTCAGAATAAAAGATTTGTGTTCCAGTAGAACCAGTTGGTTAAACTGGGTTTGTTCCGTTTCTGATCCTGATGGATTTTGAGTTCAGATATTTTCCTGCATTTTCATCCATCTTCATAACTTTAAGTTATTTATTGGTGGAAAATGTGTTTTTGTTTCTTTAAGATCTAAATATATTTTCATATCTTTGAGCTTTTTATTTTTAAATCTAATCTCAGATGTCAGAAAGCGAATCGTTCTTTAAAATGAATGATGTTAGTTTACAGTAGCTGTAGATGATTTTCTATTTTTGGCAGCAATATTTGTTAAACAATAATCAAGGTAATCGGTATTTGTTCTTTTATTTGGTTACACGTCTGGAAAATTAATTGGAAGGAAAAACGTTGAACTATTTTAAAATGATTGAATGTTAAATAAACTCAACATCGTGACTTCTGGTCAAAATGTTTTGTAATAACAGATTTAAAGAATCTGAACTTGTGAATATTTCAGAATTAAAGACGTAAAAATTCAGCTTTTTTAAAAGTTTGCCTTGGTGGAGAGTTGAAGTTTTTATTTAACCAGGTGTTATGAAGAGCAAATAATTCACAAAATCAACAGAAGATCAAACAGCAACTTTTACTGCAAACATCAGCAGCACTGATGATGTCATAAAACAAAAAGTTTCAATATTTTAACTGTAAATTCAATAATCGTCTTCAGTTTGGAGACATTAGTTCTCATCTGAGCTGAAAGACCAAAACATATTCAACATAATCCTTTTTATTTGTTCTGTAATATAATAATAATAATAAAGTTTGTTCTGTACTCGGGGTTCTGCGGGTCGGTCGTAGGTAGTAAATATCCTACCTGCAGTTTGTAGCTGTAAACATCTTCTGGTTTGAAAACAGGAATTAATTCTTGCTGAAGGAACCAGATTGAAGATGAAACATAATCTAATCCAAACATGATCTTTTTGAGTTTTTCCTCCTTTCTTGTTTTTAAAACTAAATTCTGGACAGTTTTCCTAACATTGTAATTTTGTTTTCTCTGAATTGCTTTGAGATTTTCCACCCTTAAAAAACTCCATATGTTGTATTTATTTGTGTTCATATGTTTGTTACTCTGCAGGTTTCTGAAAGCTGTATTTAAATCATGTTTAATTTTTTTAGTTTATCAGAAAACGACTCGTTAAATTTTCTGTAGATGATTTTCTATTGTTTTCCATTACAGAAATATTTGTTAAACAACGATGACTCAGGGAAAAAAACTGACCACAAATGACAAGATGTCTGGTATTTGTTTTGTATTTTAACACGTGTGGAAAATTAATTGGAAGGAAAACATTTGTTGTGTTTATTTCTAAGAAAGAAATGCAGTGAACACATGATTGCATTTAAATATTTACAGGTTTTCATCTAAATAACTTCAGATTTGTTCTGGACCTTCAGTCAAGCCTTTTTTTAGTTGGCTTTGGTAGAGAGTTTATAAATAATCAATATCTTACCAATAAACTCACTAATTGGATTCAGTTTAGATCCATTAGCTCTAATCTGAGCTACTGGTTAATCTGAACAAGTTGACCAAAAACATATCTAGCATATAAATGTTTAGTTTTGGTTTGTTTTGAAAGTGGGGTTCTGTGAGAAGGTTGTTAGTAGTAAACATCCTACTGGCAGCTGGTAACTTTAGACATTTTCAGGTTTGAAAACAGGAATTAATTCTCAACAAAGAGTCTAAAAAGATCCAAGACCAAACAAACTAAAATCATTTTCAATGAGTTACAGATCTGTGAAAAACTATTTTCTCCTTTCTTCTACTTTTAGTTTTTGTCAAACTTAAATGTTTCACAACATCAAACAAACGTTATGAGATTAAGGCAACAAAAATAAAATAAAATAAAAATAAATCTTCCTAAAGCAGCCTGACTGTGGAAAAAATAATCACACAGTAAAAGTAACTGGTTCTTTTGGCACCAGGTGCTAACTGCTAAAGAGTCTTAGACGTCACTGAGGAGGAGTCCATTTTAAGGTCAAAGGTCACAAACCTCCAGGTGAGCTTCAGCTCACAAACTGATGCTGGGATTTTTTCCTTCATGTTTTCTGCTGATTTCAGCATGAAACGTTTTTTAGATCAAGATTTGTTATCGCCATGTTGAAGAACCGGGTCAGAACCGGTTTCTCTGGACTGGGTTCTGCTCAAAGCGACACGCTGACCCATTTAAACGATGTTTTCAGTTTTTGAACCCTGTTTAAAACGTGGAGCTGCTTCCTGATTGGCTGCTGCTGGTTCTTTCCTCTGGTACGGCAGAAGATTGGTGCCAAGTTTTTACTCGTTTTTTAGGGGGTGAAGACAAAACAAAGAACTGGTGTTGAATAATCACTGCTCCCAGTTTAGCACTGAAGCTGGTTTAGAGTGGAAGTGAAGTAAAACCCAACGTTAAAAATAAAGTGGTTTATCGGCGGTAAGTCTTTGTTCATAAAGGTTCATTGATTACTTTTCCTCTCAGGCTCAGAGTCGTTTTAATGGATTTTGGCCTTGAAACAGGATGTTGTTATTCTGCACAAAATGCAAAACTTTTGACGTATCAAACAAATTTCTGCTTATTAAATGACTGAACTACATTATTTTTACCTCCTTTTTTATCAATTTGTACAAGAATTAACTTTGAATTTAAGGAAAATAAACAAAAATATCTAATCAGAAATCTGGCATGTTGAAGTTTTAATAAAAATCAGAGTTTTCTGTTTCTGTTGGCTTTTTATGTTTAACGTTAAAATCTGTTTGCTTAGAAAGATTTTCTGAAAACCAACAGAACATTGTAAGATATTGACTCCGTATGACATCACAACAGTACCCCACTTCAACAAATCTGAGCTGGATTATTTTTTTTTTAAGTATTTTGCCAGTTTGTTCCTAGTTATCATCTTCGTCTCCATGGAAACTAAAATACTCGGTTGGTTTTACGGTTTCAGGGTCATTTTTTCACCTTAAAGCCGACCTGCCTGTTGAACCTCGCGCCTCCGTTCGACAGCGATGTTGCTCCATAAACAAGCCTCCTCTGCAGCAGATTTTGTTTAGTGAAATGTTTTCCATCTTTATGGAAAACTCCAAGACGTAGAATTTAAATCAGGAGCTGAGAGGCAAATGGAGCGACTGGTTGGAGGTCAAGAGGTCGGAGGAAAAAAAAACCTGAGAAAGATCTGAAGCTCCGCCCCGTTTCCAGTTTTACTTTACAGAAACAAATTTCTACTCGCTTTCACCTGAGAGATGTTTTCACATAAACAAAGCAGGAACCCGGCGTGACTCGGAAACCAGAACACCTGCTGGTCAACACTGTAAAAAAATATTTATTTGAGGCAAAAAGTTGTTGGAACTTTAATCCAAAATTAGAATACAATTAAATCTCCTTGTTATTAATGGGGAATAATTTTTTATTGACAAACAAATGCAGCAACACGTTGGTTGCATAAGGAAGTAAAATTAAAGTCAGTCATTTTATTTACTTTTTGTATTTGCAATTTGCTCTTTACATATGGCGCCGGGCAACACATGTAAATAAACATTCAAATCCAGTTTGCAGCAGCCGGGCCCTGAGCTGGTGGCGGTTCTGTTCTGGTTCTGTTTGTGATTTAACCGACGCTCGCTGCCTTGCTCTGGGTTCGTTCTCTGGACTCCGGCTGTGAGTAAAACTTTGATTTAGACTCTGAATCTGAATTGGTTTTGGTCATCTCGTTTGGGTCGTCTCGTTTCGGATGCTGCGTTTCGGACGTCTCGTTTGGGTCGTCTCGTTTCGGATGCTGCGTTTGGGTCGTCTCGTTTGGGTCGTCTCGTTTGGGTCGTCTCGTTTGGGTCGTCGCGTTTGGGTCGTCTCGTTTGGGTCGTCTCGTTTGGGTCGTCTCGTTTGGGTCGTCTCGTTTGGGTCGTCGCGTTTGGGTCGTCTCGTTTGGGTCGTCTCGTTTGGGACATTGCGTTTGGGTCGTGACGTTCTCATTTGGGTCGTCTCGTTTCGGACGTCTCGTTTGGGTCGTCACGTTTGGGTCGTCTCGTTTCGGACGTCTCGTTTCGGTTGTCTCGTTTGGGTCGTCTCGTTTGGGTCGTCTCGTTTGGGTCGTCACGTCGCGTTTCAGTTTCTCTTCACTGAAACCGAAACGCTGACCGGGTTTCTGACGCCTCGTTTTTCCTCTCAACGTTTTAAAACGCGGTAAAATAATCTGAGTTGCAATAAATTATCTCCAATTAATTGTAAATTTGCAGCTTGTTTTGTTGGAGTTTAAAAAGAGAATCCAATCTGCTGCTGCGCACTGCTTATCAGCTGGTTGAAAGAAGTCTGATGTGATTCCTCTTTTATTTTTAATGAATTCTTTTTTTAATAAAACAGTTCAGGACAAATATTTAATGTATTTCAGTTGTAGGGATTCAGGTGTGGAATATCAGTTCTGAAGAGTTAAAATTTTATTTTTCACTCTGAAAATGTATAAAAGTAATTTGCTAAATAAATATTATAAAGTTTGATCAGCTGGAAATTCATTTTATGTTTTAGGAAAATATACAAGAAAGATTTAGTCTTTTTTCCATTGACAGGAAATTAAACTTTGTTTCTCTTTCTGTCTCGTTTTTTAAAGTAATGTTTTATTTTTTACTTGCGTTTGGAAAAGTAAAAAATAACCGTAAAATGAATTTGAAGTAAAATTTCTGCTTTTCCATGAGGACAAATTACTGGAGCCGTTTCATGAAAGAGATGAAATGAGTTTGAAGTTTTGGTTTTTAATCTTCATGTTAAAAGAAAACAGATTAAATTCCTTCATGTTCTTCAGACCCAGTTTGGAGAAAAACTCCAGGTTTCCTCTTCGTCCTTCTGAGGTTTTCTTTTTATCTGGGCTGATTTTTAAAAATGTTTCTTTATTATTATCCTGTCACAATAAATTAATAAATCGCATCATAAATGAAAACGATCCATATAATTTTAATTTAAAGTTTTTAAGACTGGATGAGGAAAAGTCTTCAGTCTTTTTTATTTATTTTCAATATTTAAAATCTTTTACATTTTGAATGTTAATTAGAAATTAAACTTGCTTTATTAAATTGCTTGAAAATGTTCTGAAAGCAGCAGAATTATCATTTATCACAATAACATCTGGGATTATTTATCGTGTAGCCAGATTTACTGTAACAGGTCGACTCTTTCTGACCTTTATCTGCTTTTTCTCTGTTTTTTCGTTGTAAATGTTTTGGTTTTTATTTTCACTTGAAGGTCGTTTCAGACGGTTTTCTCCTCTAATTTTACATGAATGCAACCAGAACCGGATTACAGACAGAAGAGATCAGGAGAAACTTTTCCTCTGTTGTGTTTCCGTATTTGTCCTCAGCTCTGCGTTCGAGTCGCTGCAGGAGGAAAACGCCTCGCCTGTTTTCTTCTCTCTGCTCACCTGAGCCGCCCGGCAGCGTCCGCTCAGGTTTCACTGTCGTCACGCAGGTATGCGTCGCTCCGCCCCTCCCTCGCTGCTGACGCCTGTTGCCACGGCGACGCCCCGAGCCAGACACCTAAACCTGTTCTGGGACCGGCTGTTCTGGCTGCTGGTTCTGGTTCTGAGCAGCTAAATCAGTTTGTTTTTAGTTGACGTTTTATTTTTATCTTTAAACGCGCCGCCTTCAGATCCTCGCCTCCCGTCTGAATCATTTTGCTTTTACTCCGTTTGAGGATGAAACATTTTTTTTCTGGTCTCTGCAAAGATTTTCTTTGCATTCGAGGAAAGATTTTGATATCGCTGAACTCACCGGGATTAAATTATTTGCTCAATAAGATACAAACCTGTTTTGATTTCCAAGCGGTTTCCTGTTGTGATGAAGTTCATGACGACGTTTCGCTGCAGTTTGTGCCTCTAGTTTAATGACGGAGTGTCAGGTGGGTTTGGTTGGTTTGTACCTGAAGTGTCGGCCATCTTGGATGCTCGGCTCGGCGTTGGCTTGGAGATTTAAAGTTTTAATGAACTGATTAGAAACAGTTTTTTAGAATCATCCAGTTTATGTTTGAATAAAGTATTTTAGATTTTGACCCAGAGATGAAGAAATAGATTCCTTTACAAACAAATTCAAATTCAAAATAAATTCACACATTTTTCCAGAGTTTTTGCTATTCCTGCTTTTATATGCATTAAAAATTTCCAGTAAATTCAAAAATGTACTAAAAAAACAAAATAAGTTTATTTGAAGTTATTTTTCTTGATTTAAGTGCGAAGACAAACCAAACTGTGATATTTATGAGCCTCTGCTACTGATGAACAACAGAAATTTAGCTTCACTTGTTTTTGTATTTAAATGTTCAGGCATCTCCACAAACACATTATATATTAGGATTAGGCTAATTTCTCAGATTAATCCTTTTAAAATGACTTTTAGGCAGACATTAAACATTTCATCAAGAGTAACTAAATTAAATTATTTTATGCTTTGCAGATAAATTGTCTAAATTTGCTCTTAAATGGTTCAAATTGTGACATCTAGACTAAATATCTGGAAAAACTGTCAGTGCTGCAGATTACTGCAGTCGTATTTTCTCATTTTTATTTTTTAAAGTTTCAAAAACAGCAGAAAAGGTCACCAGATTAATCACTGGATCTAAAACGTTGCTAATTATAGAGAGAAAGTTGAAAACAAGATTGGCCCCGCCCCTCACTGTCTCTTAGCTCCGCCCCCACTGTGTCTTGGCCCCGCCCACTTTTTCAACCTGTTAGGGGCGGGGCCAATCGGTTCCAGCTCACATTTCTGTATGTAAGTTTTATTTTTAGCTGTTCTGGTTTAATATTTTGATCTTAAATATCTTGTTCTCATTGGCTGTTTATAGAAAATCATCTTAATGACCAGAAATAAATCCTGAAAACTTCAGTCCGTGTGGAATTAATCTTTGTTTCTCTTAGTAAATAAATAGTTACTGAAATAAATGAACTTTTTCTATATATTCTTATTAGAGATGCAGCTGATCTGGACCTTAAATCCTCTGATTGGAGAACAAGTCAGACGATGTTTTGCTCCAGTAAACGATCAGTTTCTCATGAATGTTCCTGTTTTTCTGTTTCTGTGCCTTCAGTCCATTCAGGTTTCAGGAAACTGCAGGTTTGGTTTGTGCCTCTGATTTGCAGGAGCGATAAAAACTTTCCGACTGGAACATTTCCTGGTTTGCTCAGAAACGGCTGCAGGCCTCCAGGTGTTTCTGCTACCTGAAGTTTTTCACTTCCTGGTTTGTAATCAGATCCGATCGTCGGCTGCTGGAAGAGGAACGGCCTTCGTGCCTTCAGGTCTCTGAAAGCATATTTGTCTTGTGGAGGTGCGCCCCAGGGCTTTGTGTTCGGCTGTTTGCTTTGTTTAGTGGATGACGACGTTTGACCTTTAAACAGGTTGGTCTGGACGCTGGTCGCCAAACGTCTGCAGCTTCGCTTCATTCATCCAGTCGAACATTTTCAGATTTTTCTCCTGTGGTTTCATGTTCAGACCTGCAGACATTCATTCATTCATTCATTCATTCATTCATTCATTCATTCACCTCCAGCAGCTCCTTCTGTCTGAAAACATTTCAGTTTGTGGAAACGAACCCAGCTTTAGATTAGAGACGTTTTCTGGAAAACATCAGAATCTATTTAGAAAGAACCAGAATGTCGACATGGAACCAGATTATTCCAGAAATTACAGAATAATTCATTTGAACAGAACGAATGAAAGCAGTTGGTTTGATTTTTAATAATCTCTAGAGATTAGAAACTTAAAAATCAAAAGAATCATGTTTTAAATCGGCTACAGAAACAAGAGCGCACATGAAATTGTAACAATTAATATTTTACTATTTTTTAATGTTAAATTGTTCCACTAATTTATTTATTATGATGACTTAAATGTTTTGATACCATTTTGCCCTTTTAAATGCTAATAAACTTTAACTTTGTATCCAAAATAATAAACAAAATAGAAATAAAAATCAGAAATTAATAGATTTAGAAGTCAAATTATTAATGAGCAGAAAGGAAATTGTTTCCCTCAGTTTAGATTATTTTTTAAATATATTTGAAGGTATAAATTACAACAAAATGACATTAATAAAATAAATAAACGCTCAAAAGGTTATCATGATTAATGAATTTTCTATCCCAACAGGCTTAATATTTCTGTTGATTAAATATTTATTTATTTATTGTAAATATTCTGTTTGATTTTTGGTCATTTATTGACTGTAAATGTCATAAATGTTTAAAATGTTGCTTAAGGATTGTAACTTTTCTAATAAAAATAGTTCTGGATTCTGGAACGTGTTTCATGTTCAGGTGTTTTTATCACTTTGCTGGTGTGACACATGTAGCATGTCGGGCGTGTGCTGACAGGCTGGGAATACTGGAAACGTGAGGATCTGAACACACACGTGTGTGTGTGTGTGTTGGTGGGTGTGTGTGTGTGTGTGTGTGTGTGTGTGTGTAAACCTGGGTGTGTCTGGGATTTTCAGCTCCTCTGGGAAAAGCAGCTCCAGCCTTTTTTTAAACCGACCAGATAATCGACTTCCTGACTGAACGGCTAAAAATGTTGTTTCTGTTTGGTTCTCACCAGTTTGGGTTCTGGTTCCTGAATCAGGAATGTCACATTCCTCCCATATTAACCAGTTTGGATTCCCTCATTTCTCTGTTGCGTCACATGGAAACGTCTGGTTGTGTCGGGTTCTGCAGCTCTGCTTTCTGTGAGGAAACGATCAGTAGTTAGAAGAATCTCATAAATCCAGTTTAAGCCTTTTAACTCGGATTGTAACCAAACCGGTTTTACGCGCTTCACATTCTGTAGCATTCCGGCGCCGTTGGGAACGTCCGGCTCGGTTGGGAACGTCCGGCTCGGTTGGGAACGTCCGGCTCGGTTGGGGACGTCCGGCTCGGTTGGGAACGTCCGGCTCGGTTGGGGACGTCCGGCTCGGTTGGGGACGTCCGGCTCGGTTGGGAACGTCCGGCTCGGCTGGGGACGTCCGGCTCGGTTGGGAACGTCCGGCTCGGTTGGGGACGTCCGGCTCGGTTGGGGACGTCCGGCTCGGTTGGGGACGTCCGGCTCGGTTGGGGACGTCCGGCTCGGTTGGGGACGTCCGGTTCCGTTGGGGACGTCCGGATCGGTTGGGGACGTCCGGTTCCGTTGGGGACGTCCGGCTCGGTTGGGGACGTCCGGTTCCGTTGGGGACGTCCGGCTCGGTTGGGGACGTCCGGTTCCGTTGGGGACGTCCGTCTCTCTGCGCTCCGATGTTGGACGATGTTTTTAGATCCTCCAGAAAAACGAGTTCAGATCCGAGGTCGGCTAACGTCGGATTTCCTGATGAAAAATCTAAAAACTCGTCATTCAATCGTTTTGTTTCTCAGGAATGTTGTATGAAAAGGTTTTCTGTCCCGTTGATAATCAATAATAAATTTATTGACCTGAGAAGAATTTTTCAGCTGCAAATTCATCCTTTGCTACAAACGATCAAAAGTCACTAAAGGAAATGATTAATCAGATTAATCATGATGTATTGATTATTCAAATAATCGTCCACTAATTTAGTAATCGATTAATCGTTGACTGAAGTATAGAGATTCTTTTTGTAAAAAAAACATTTTGCATTTAAGATAAAAAAATTTAATTGTTTATATGTTAATCCAAAAAAGGAATGCAGCGTTTACATTTAAGCAATAAAATGTTAATTTAAAATAAATAGTTTTATTTGCATCTTTTAACATTTAAGTGGTTTAATAAAAAATCTCCAGATTTCTAAAATCACCTTTGAGCTCTAAAATGTTTTTCTTTTTAGAAGAAATTGAATTGTTTTACATTTTTTTGTTTTCCAATATTGTACAAAATAAACTCAAATGTTTTAAATGAAAAATCATCAGAATGTGCCAATAATCGATTATTAAACTAATCGTTAGCTGCAGCTCTACGTTATTTGGTTCATGAAATATTTCTGCCAGTTTAATTCATGCAGATGTTTCTTGAATTCATCCATCTTGTTTCTCAGGAAACGCGTGAGGCGCCACGATGAGTCGGCCGCGAGCGACGGCGGCGGCGCCGAACGACGAGGAGATGCCGTACAGTGACGACGAGACGGACGACGAGCTGGACGAAGGATCCGAGAGCGAAGCAGACGAGCCGCAGGAAGCAGATCGACCCGCAGAGCAGGCGGCGGCGGCGGCGGTGGCGGCGAGGGCCCCCGGTGAGCGAAACCAATCAGAAATGAAACCAAACGAATCTGATTCAAAATAAAAGTCTTTAAGTTTCAACAAAGTATCAGAGCCAGATGAACAGAAATTTATCAGAATAAAGGCTTAATATTACAAAAATGTTTTAGAATAAATGTTTAATATTCCACAATTATTGGCAAGAATGAAGAAATGTGAAAATTAAGGTGAAGGATTATAAAATAAATCCGAGAATAAAAGTATAATTTTGCTAAAATAATTGAGAATAAAGTTGTAATATTACAACTCCTCATAAAAACTTTTAATATTGCACCTTTTTTATTGTTTTATATTTTTACTGCAGTCCTAATACTAAACTTTGAACAAACTTTATTCCTGTATGTTTTTCAGAAATCGGCTGGAAGGTGAAAGCCAACGACCGAGCGTACCACCAGCTGCCCGAGTTCAAGAAGAAAGTTTTCCTGTGCATCAAGAAGAGCCGATACTCTGTGAGCCTGCAGGACCTCCTGGGTTTATGTTTTAATATTTTAATTACAATCTGCTCCGGTTCAGCAGCTCTGATGTCTTTTCCTGTCTGAGGCTGAAACCGGATCGTCCAGATCAGCCGACCGTTGGACACTTTAGACTCGGAGGGAGGCGGCGGAGCTGGAGACGGTTCAGTCCCAGACTGCTGGGAAAACTGATCCATTTCCTGGTTTTTCTCTCCTCATCTAGAACTAAATGAAACCGACGGTTCAAACCTTCAGGATAGAAATCATTTAGTTTAGTTTTCCAACTGTGAGAAATTCGGCGATAAAAACGTTAAATTGTGTTACAATGTTTTGTGGTTTTATTGTCATAACCATAGAAATTATACTTAAGAGTAGCAATAGTTTGTTTTAATAAATGCTATTATTGAGATTCATATTTGAAATGAGTTTCTTCAGGAAAATACTTAAAGAAGTTTCATAAAAAAATAATTTAATCATATTTTAAAATATTGAAAATAAAATATCCAATAATAGTTTCTCATTTTTAACATCCTTAATTGAATTTTATCGAGACAAATCAAAATTAGCATAAGAAATTTTCACATTAAACGATAAATTCCAGGTAAGAAAAGATTAAAAGTCCCTCCAGTTTACTGGGGGGCTCAAATATTCAGCCAGGCATAGCATAGCATAGCATAGTGTAGCATAGTGTAGCATAGCATAGTGTAGCATAGTGTAGCATAGTGTAGCATAGCATAGTGTAGCATAGTATAGCATAGTGTAGCATAGTATAGCATAGTGTAGCATAGTATAGCATAGTGTAGCATAGCATAGTGTAGCATAGTGTAGCATAGCATAGTATAGCATAGTGTAGCATAGCATAGCATAGCGTAGCAAGGTCTTCAGAACATTTTGGGTTCTGGTCATTCTTCAGTTCTAAGGTTGTGGTGAAATCCAGAAAGTCCAGTCGGGTTTTTGTGGTTCTTGGGGGATTTTGGACTGAAATGAATTGAAAAGTTTGAGAGAAGAAATGAGATCTGGACGAGAGTTTTCTTCAGATCTGCTGCACCTTTAAACCTCCACCTGTTGATCTCCGTCTCTCTGCTGCCTTGTTGTGGTTTGGAGCAGTGAGAATGAATCTGAGCTGTTCTGGTATCTCAGTTCAATCTGAAACCGTTTCTGGACCTCTGACCGAACCCGGCCAGCCTCTAATTAACCTTTAATGGGAGCCAACAGATCACTGGCCCCTGTGGCCCCTGCAGCGCATGACCCAAGCTGTCCAAGGACAGGACAACGGACAGGTCCTCTGCTCATTAATTTAACTACGTCGGTGATTTTTCTCGTCTCCAGGGAAACGCCATCAAGACGTACAAATACAACGTCATCACCTTCCTTCCCCTGAACCTGTATGAGCAGTTTAAGAGGGTGGCCAACATCTACTTCCTGGCTCTGCTCATCTTACAGGTTGGCTTCGCTTTATGGTTTTGTTTTTTTCTGTAAAACAGAAATAATAACTGGTGCTTTCGATTGTTCCCAGATCATCCCAGACATTTCCACGCTCCCCTGGTACACCACTCTGATTCCTCTGGTCATCGTTTTGGGAATCACTGCAATCAAAGACCTGGTTGACGATCTGGTGAGGCGTCCATGTTGCTTCCTGCAGGTTTTAGCTGCTTTATGACGCATTTGAACCGAATGAGTGAAGCAAAATGTTGGTTGGGTTATGATGGACTTCAGTGGCGTCTCTGTTTCCCTTCAGGCGCGTCACAGGATGGACAAGGAAGTCAACAACAGGAAGTGTGAAGTTTTGCTGGATGGAAGGTCGGATCAGATTCCTGTTTATTACAAATTCATTTTTTTTGTTGCATGAAAAGCTGAATATTCTGTTTGCTGCAGGTTTAAGGAGTCCAGGTGGATGGACATCCAGGTTGGAGACGTAGTTCGCATCAAGAAAAACGACTTTATTCCGGTATGAATATTTTTATTAGAGGACAGCTTCTCTTTTAAAAATTATTCTTTAAATTCAGCATTTTGTCTCTTTAATTTGAACAACAACACGTTAATATTTTGTTCCTATTGCTATACATGTAACACACAACAGGAATTCAAATGAAAGATTAAGACGGGTTTTAAATGTGATGTTTTTTTAATTGACCAGATCATTTTTGTGTGGAATAATTTTTAATTCACCTGAATATGTAACGATTCTCTCTGCAGGCGGACATCTTGTTGTTGTCCAGCTCCGAGCCGAACAGCTTGTGTTACGTAGAAACAGCCGAGCTGGATGGGTAAGAGCTGCTCAGCTTTAAAACAAAAACAACAATTTATAGAATTCAGTTCTAGAAATTCAAACCAAAACGGATTATTTTCCCAGCAGGTCATTTAAACCACTGATTTTTGGGAACTTTTAATTTAATGGTGTTTTGTTCCTGCTTGCTGAGTCAGCACGTCACTGGAGTTTCTCCAGCTCTTAATGTTTAACTTTGCAGTTTATCTTGAGATTACAAACGGGTGTTCCCAAGTTTCAAACAGGAAATGAACCAAAACAAACTTCAAGATGCAGAGAAGTTTTACTTTATGCTTTTTTAAAGTCTGTCTGTGTAAATTTTGCGCAGCTCTGGTTCAGTCAGCTTTGATTTCTCAGGAAATGTGTGAAATAATTCAGATATTTTTCTTATTTTGCAGAGAAACCAACCTGAAGTTTAAGATGGGGCTGAGAGTGACGGATGAGAGGCTGCAGGAGGAACGGGAGCTGGCGCAGTTCAACGGTAAACATTCAGGCTTTACTGGTTTCACTGTAAAACAGAATGATCAGCCAAGAGAGGAGAAATGAGGCTTTTATTTAACAAAAATGTTTTAAAGTCTTAATAAATACAAACCGAAGTTCTGCAGCAGTGAGAGAAACAAACTGTGTGAAAATGAGCAAAACTTCAGACTTTTTATGTAGAAATTCAGAAAAAGTTTTGGAATATTAAATGAGGAGAAAATTTATGGAGATAAATTGGGGCCACAGTTTGTTTTTAAAAAGTGTTTTGAAACATTTTGTTTTTTAAATATAGTTTTCAGTGATGATGAACCATTTAGATTTGCATAGATATACATTTGGACCTTAAAGTTTGTCTGAGTTCTTTTTAAAACTAAAAAACTATTTTTAAATTTTGAAAATAAAAAACGAATAGAAAATTATTTCAGTTTGTTTTTCTTTATATTTTTACAATTTATTTCAGATCTTTTTTTGTCTGTTTCAAAATTATTTCTATTCAGTTTGAAATATTTTACTGAGATATATATTTTTCTTTTGTTTGTTTTTTAGTTTTAAAATAAATTGGCTGTGATGATCCAAATTTAAGCCTGGATTATGTGACATAATCCCCTGAAAATTATAAAACTTACATTTTAATTGGTCGTTTTTTTGTTGTTTTTAAGTTCTAATGTTTTATTTCCACTGTAATCTGAGTTTCCTGATTCTCTGCATTATTAAACTGATGATTTTAATGTAGTGAAACGTTTTGGTTACCAAAGTCAAAGCCTTAAGATAGAAATAAATGCACACCGCACTAATGAGCATGTAATTCTTTTGCAATGGGATCCTTAATAACTATTTAAATGTGATAAAATGAAATGTTAATAATATTTTAGTCACTTTTTGCCTTTTTTTGTTGCCCTGCCATCTGATTGCAGCTCTGATTGAATGCGAGGAACCAAACAACCGTCTGGACAAGTTTACGGGGACGATGTTGTGGGACGGCGACCGTTACCCTCTGGAGCTGGACAACATGTTGCTCCGAGGATGCAAAATCCGAAACACCGACGTCTGCCACGGCCTGGTCATCTTCGCAGGTCGTTTACCGTTTGAAATTTAGTTTAAAATAAATCAACATTCACTCATAAAGTATTTTTGAGACGTGGTTGTTGATGCCTGCGCTCTGTCGTTGTAGGAGCCGATACCAAGATCATGAGGAACGGCGGCAAAACGAGGTTCAAGAGAACCAAAATCGACGAGCTGATGAACTACATGGTTTACACGGTGAGGCAACGTCGACTTTATTCAGTTTATTATTCAGGCTCTGCAGGGTTTTTGTTACAATTTCATGTTTCAGTATAAACACAGTAAATAAGATGAGTTATTGTTTACTTCTGACATTTTCTTTTCTCTCAGTTCTGACTTTATTTTTTTCTCAAAATTTTGACTTTTTCTCAGAATTTTTAATTTTTTTTTTAACATTTTTTTTAACATAACAATGTTTGGTTATTTATTTGGATTTTCACTCGACAGAATAAAATTTATTAGAAAAAGAAGTAAATTGTTTTTTATTATTGGCCCTGATGTTGCTCCGTAGTTGACACCCAGACGGTGTGATGGAGGTTTATGGCAGGAGCAGGATGCTGTGGCGCCCCCTATAGGCAGCAGCTGCTGAAGGCGTTGTGCTTCCTCTGTGCAGATCTTCGCTCTGCTCATCCTGGTGTCGGCCGGGCTGGCCATCGGTCACTCCTTCTGGTACAACGACATCGGAGCCAACGCCTGGTACCTGAACGACGGCAAAAGCCACACCACCGCCTACAGAGGCTTCCTCAGCTTCTGGGGCTACATCATCGTCCTCAACACCATGGTGCCCATTTCGCTCTACGTCAGGTCAGGAAAAGCTGCAGAGTTTTGACATCACATTAGCAGCAGTAGCTTATTGTGGGTCAGACAGTTGTTGTTTCTGTTTAGATCCTCTGCTAGTTAAAGTAACGGCGTTATGTTTGTGTTTACAGTGTGGAGGTGATTCGTCTGGGTCAGAGTAAATTCATCAACTGGGACCTGCAGATGTATTATTCAGAGAAAGACACACCAGCTAAGGTACGAAACAACTCAGAGGAAGAGGAAACCAGTCAGTGGGTCAAATGAAAGAAATTCAGAACTTTTTTCCATCTTTGCTCCTTCCTGTATTTTTCTGCTCAGTCCCGAACGACGACCCTGAATGAGCAGCTTGGCCAGATCCAGTACATCTTCTCCGACAAAACAGGAACTTTGACGCAGAACATCATGCAGTTCAAGAAGTGTACCATCGCCGGGCGGAGTTACGGTGAGTCTGAGGAACGCAGGAAAAATGCTGGGATTTCAGAAACACTCTCCATAAATAAGAGCGATCATGGCTAAACTTGAGGCTAACGCTACTACGTATGTAGCTAAACTTGAAGCTAATGCTGCTACGTATATTGCTAAACTTGAAGCTAATGCTGCTACATATGTAGCTAAACCTGAGGCTAACGCTGCTACGTATGTAGCTAAACTTGAGGCTAACACTGCTACGTATGTAGCTAAACTTGAAGCTAATGCTGCTACGTATGTAGCTAAACTTGAGGCTAATGCAGTGACAAGTACCTCTTGGTAAACCTGAAACTAAGAGACATTTTTATTTATGTCAATTAAAATTGAATATTAAACTTGAAGTAAAAAGAAAACTAAAAACACAAGAACTAAAACGTGTTTCTGTCTTTCCCTGCCAGGTGGCCCAACCACTTCTGAAGGAGTTTCTCTGGACAAAATAAAGGTGCAAGTCGACACTTTAAACTATGTTGGTTCGTTTTGCTATTGGAAAAAATACATGAAGGTTTATCTGATGCAACCACATTGTCAGGTTTGGGTTTAATGATAAATTATCTGACTTCTACCAGGTTTGACATGATATAAATCTGTCTGTCTGAAACATGCAGATTCCACCGTATTATTTATCAAACGATGGAAACCTCACATAAAATGTCTATTGTTTTGTGTGTCAGTTATGGATAATAAACCAAAACGCCTTTTTGTCTGTCCTGCCTGTTAGCCGGTGGACTGGACCTGGAACCGCCATGCTGACAGGAAGTTCCAGTTTGTTGATCACTTCCTGGTCGCCAACATCAAATCCAAGAAGGACAAAGACGTTCTGGAGTTTTTCAAGCTTCTCTCGCTGTGCCACACGGTCATGGTGGAGAGCAAAGATGGTAAAAATAAATGATTTGGAGAAAAGTGAAAAACCTGAATTTAGTTAACAGGATTTAGAGGAAAGGAAAAACTCAACCTGACGGGTTTCATTTCTCCTGTTTCTAGGCGAGCTGGTGTATCAGGCTGCGTCTCCTGATGAGGGCGCTCTCGTGACGGCAGCCAGGAACTTCGGCTTCGTGTTTCTCTCGCGCACACAGGACACCATCACCGTCTCAGAAATGGGCCAGGAGGCGACCTACGAGATGCTGGCCCTGCTCGACTTCAATTCTGACCGCAAGCGCATGTCGATCATCTGTAAGACCCAACATCAGCTAACGTTAGCATAGCCGCGCAGAAGGGACAGAAATATTTAGATACTGCTAATCAGACTCAACACTGTGAAATATGGGATGAAGATCTTTCAACATGAACTATTTCAGTTGCTTTTCCAACCCATCATTAGATGAAGGCTCTGATCCGTTAGCCTAGAAAGTCTGGTTCGGTTGTGGAGGTGTGAACGTGGAATCGAACTGTGAGGACCAGAGTTCACATCAGTCTTGGTTCAGTTGAAGTGAACTCTGGTGCAGTTCGGATTCATATAACCGCTCCAAAGGCAGGAAGTGGACTACAGAGCAAGGCATTCTGGGTAGATACAGCCAAAACAAAGGACTGCTAAGGGAGCGTTAACCAAACACTGTGTTTTATGTTTGAGGCAGCGTGTATAATGCTAACCATGAAGTTTTTTCATTCGTTAGAAGCAGATGTTGCAGTGAATTTAACTCCTCCTGTCTTGTTTCAGTGAAGTTTCCTGACGGACGAATTCGTCTGTACTGTAAAGGAGCCGACACGGTCATCTATGAGCGCCTGTCCCCAAACACCAGACACAAGGAAACCACCCAGACCGCTTTGGATGTGAGTCGCTGCTTCACTTGAAAGGCACCAGCATGAACTCTGGCAGGAAGGACACTGATGGATTTTGTCTTGCAGATCTTTGCCAATGAGACCTTGAGGACGCTCTGCCTGTGCTACAAGGACATCAGCGCCAGCGAGTTTGAGGCTTGGTCCCGCAGACACAAAGAAGCCCAGCTGAACATGGTGGACAGAGAAGCCGCCCTCGACAGAGTCTATGAAGACATCGAGAAGGACTTGATGGTAGGTGGAAAACGCACAAACTAACATCAACATCTATAAATCCAGTTTTGCTGATTGATCTAGTTTGTTGTCTTCAGCTGATTGGAGCAACCGCCATTGAGGATAAACTTCAGGATGGAGTTCCAGAGACCATTGCCAACCTGGCCAAGGCTGGCATCAAAATCTGGGTCCTGACTGGCGATAAGAAAGGTAGCTTCCCCTTCAGACTGTAAAGCAGATGGGATATGAGCCAACATCCCTCTAGAGACTGAATGGAGTCTAAATGTTTTTGTCTTTCCTTCAGAAACGGCAGAAAACATCGGATATTCATGTCAGCTGCTGACGGACAAGATGCAGATCCACTATGGAGAGGATGTTAAGTGAGTCCAAACAGGTTCTACCGATCAGAATACGAGAGACGCTCAGTGCTGTCACCAGCAGAGCTAGCTAGCTGCTAGCTAAACAAACTGTGTAACTCTAAAGTAAATCATAAACATTAGTTCTGCTAACGCTAAAGAGCTAAACCCGCTATATAGTAATTAGCAGAAGCTAATGCTAAAGTGCTGAGCAAAAAATTAGTTTAGCTACCATCTGATTAGCAGAAGTGTGGCTACCGCTCGGTAGCATCATGCTAATACAGGCAGACAAATGCTAACAAAGGATCCATGGCCCAGAAATCTGAGAGCAAATCTAAGATTCACCAGAATATCTATGAAACATTCAACATTTTGTCTGATTAATCTAAGATGCAACACTTTAATGCTGCATTTTTAAAATATTTTCAGTGGTAAGCTGCTGGCCCGTCAAGCCGCCAGAAGAAATGAAGGTCCATCATCGCATCGACTTGGCAAAAAGAAACCGACTGAACCTTTCTTCCCTGGAACCAAGAACAACGCTCTCATCATCACTGGAGGATGGCTGGTAAATTCATTCACTTACAGTAACGTTAGAAAATTATCCTGGACTGAATTATCAAAGTTGCACTTTAAATTCTGCTGTCAGTCTTTAAGACAATCTGTTGCTTTCTGGAAAATACCTTGAAGTAAGTCTGTTTCAGAACTGATTCTAATGTTGGTTTTCTTAGAACGAGATTCTTTATGAGAAAAAGAAGAAACGCCGCAGGCTGCGTCTTCGCCGTTTAGGAAGGAGACAAACTCCGAGCAACCCTCAGGATCCGATGAACGAACAGGAAAAGGAAATGAGACAAGTAAGACCAACATCCAGAACCACTAGAGGGAACTGATGTGCCGCAGCCTGAGAGCCGCCGCCTCCTTCGTGTTGGTAAAGCGTGTTGGATCTTTTTGTCCCGCAGGTCGACTTTGTGAACATGGCCTGTGAGTGTGAAGCGGTGATCTGCTGCCGCGTCACGCCGAAGCAAAAGGCTAACGTTGTGAGTCTGGTGAAGAAGTACAAGAAGGCCGTGACGCTGTCCATCGGAGACGGAGCGAATGACGTCAACATGATCAAAAGTAAGGAAGCAGATGACCTGCTGGCCCTTTAAACCCGTCCTGACTGATCGTCCTCTGTCCCTCCAGCTGCCGACATCGGTGTGGGCATCAGCGGTCAGGAGGGGATGCAGGCCGTCATGTCCAGCGACTACGCCTTTGCCCAGTTCTGTTACCTGCAGCGCCTCCTGCTGGTGCACGGCCGCTGGTCCTACATCAGGATGTGCAAGTTTCTCCGTTTCTTCTTCTTCAAGAACTTTGCCTTCACTCTGGTCCATTTCTGGTACTCCTTCTTCAACGGATACTCCTCTCAGGTCAGCAGCACTGCCCGGTCCACGTCGATGCGCTCCGTGTCGACCTTTAGGTCTCTAAGGCTGCATTCACACCAGCCCTGTTTAGTCCACTTTAATCAAACTGTAGTTTGTCTAGAACGTCTGGTTCATTTGGTGAGGTGGGATGCTAATCAAATAAAAAAATCTGCATCTTATGCAGAAGGAAGTTTCTCTCAGTGTCTTCAGAGGTTTTCATGTAATTTTCTTCAGTAGTTCTTGGCGCAGCGCCCCTACAGGCGAGGAGGGGAACAGGTTTTCTAATTAGTTTGGATCATTTGACACATTGTGAAAGTTTAACACCAGATGAAAATGAAAAAACTTTGGTCCCCAACTGAACCCAGTTTACTGGTGCTACGTTCACTGCGTCGCTATGGTAACTAAAGACAAAGTGAAATAATTCGTCAGTGAAACTAGTAATTTTTCATCAATACTAAGAAATTATTGATTTAAAACAAGCTCCTGTTTCTTGTTAAAGTTTTTTGTAAGTTAGTTTGGTCTTATTTCAAGCGTACTCAGTTATTCTCAGGCTCTTGTTTAAAAGTTTTTCTGTGGGCTTTCAGGAGAAACCTTGAACTCATTCAGAGCTTTGTCCTTTAGAAACACAGATTGTTTTTGGCCTCCATTTTGTCTCTGGCTGCTGAGCGCAGTGAGGATGAATTAACGTACCGTCTCTCCTGCAGACGGCCTATGAAGACTGGTTCATCACGCTCTATAATCTGGCCTACAGCAGCCTGCCGGTTCTTCTGGTCGGACTCCTCGATCAGGTAAAAACTCGTTTCTCTGGATCTGAGCTTTTATTTCACTGGTTTCCAGTCCAGCTGTAGGTTCCAGAGTCCCTGAGGCCAAACACGTCAGCTGATGAGAAATACAGGAAATATGGAGGTTGATTGTTGACTTGAAATGTTTGATTTTTCTTCTGTGAATCAGAAACTTTAAAATTTGGAGAAACTGCTGAGTGTTTTTGGTTTTTCATTACAGTTTAGTTTTATTTTGTTGTGACTTTTTTTGTATAATTCAGTTAATTTGAATTAGTTTTTAAAGTGTGTTTGCTAGTTTTTATTTATCAGTTAAATATTTTTTTATTAGCTATAGTGTAGTTTTTTAGTTTAGTACTTTAGTTAATTTTTAGGTGCAGAACTCAAAGTATTTTTTATATATATATATATATATATATATATATATATATATATATATATATATATATATATATATATATATATATATATATACAGTTTTTTTCCAAATGAACAGAGTTAAAAGCCTCATCCAGATCATGAAGGTCTCAGTAGATATCAGTATAAATCAGTTTGAGACGTTTTGTTGACTTTATTTAATAATAAAGTGAAATTTGTTTCCCGGCGTTTTGTTCCTGCAGGACGTGAACGACGATCTCAGCCTGAAGGTTCCAACGCTGTATCTACCCGGCCAGCAGGGGACGCTGTTCAACTACAAGAACTTCTTCATCAGCTTGTTCCACGGCATCTTCGTGTCGCTCGTCATCTTCTTCATCCCGTACGGAGCGTTCCTGCAGACCATGGGTCAGGATGGCGAGGCGCCCTCCGACTACCAGTCCTTCGCCGTGGTTACCGCCTCGTCGCTCATCTTCGTCGTCAACCTGCAGGTCAGAACAGCAAAGTAATGAGTCGTATGAATTAGAGAATAAAGTCGTCCAGCAACAGGCTCAGTACCTGAAAGTCATAACAACATCTGAACAAAATCATTATTAAAAACTGAATAAATTTATAATTTTAGAACTCCTAGACAAAAAATAATAAAAACTTCAGTTTATTTTGAAGGATGAACCACGGGCCGATGTTTTATTCTGCTCATGTTAGATCTAGATAAATTATTAGAACTTTTTCTCATTAAAACCACTTTTATTTCTTGTAATTTTATGATTTTCTTCTGGTAATGTTCCAAAATTATCTATATTTTTTCTGCTAATGTTATGATTTATTCTCATAATATCAGCCAAAACAGCCAAAAAAGATCTATTGATTTATTTCAGGAAGCCAGCAGGCTCAGGCTGAGATTCAGCTCTGATACTCAGTTACATAGTAACTAGTTACATTTACTGGAGCTTAAATGATTGATAATTTGATCAGTTGATCAGAACTTGAGTCACTTTTTACCAAATACTTTTCACTTTTCCTTGAGTAAAAACCTGTTAAAGTAGTTTTACTCTGACTTGATTAAAATCTTTGGGTCGACTCTAAACCTCCACAGTTTGAACCTTTTTGTGTTAAATGAGTTTCAGTTCAAGTTCTTAAATATCAGATGTTCTGACCCGTCGACCCGTCTGCCTCCAGATCTCTCTGGACACGTTGTACTGGACCTTTGTCAGCTGCTTCGCCGTTCTGGGCAGCATCGCCATCTACTTCGGCATCATGTTTGACATCCACAGCGCCGGGATCCACGTCATCTTCCCCTCCGTGTTCACCTTCACAGGTCGGCTCTCTGAGCCGAGTGTGTGTGTGTGTGTAGCAGAGGAACCTGCTAACCGGAGTGTGTGTGTGTGTGTGTGTAGCAGAGGAACCTGCTAACCGGAGTGTGTGTGTAGGAGAGGAACCTGCTAACTGAAGTGTGTGTGTGTGTAGCAGAGGAACCTGCTAACCGGAGTGTGTGTGTGTAGCAGGGGAACCTGGTAACCAGAGTGTGTGTGTGTGTAGCAGAGGAACCTGCTAACCGGAGTGTGTGTGTGTAGCAGAGCAACCTGCTAACCGGAGTGTGTGTGTGTGTGTAGCAGAGGAACCTGCTAACCGGAGTGTGTGTGCCTGCAGGCGCGGCGTCGAACGCTCTGCGGCAGCCGTACCTGTGGCTGACCATCATCCTGACGGTGGGGATCAGCCTGCTGCCCGTCATCTGCATCCAGTTCCTCCATAAAACCATCTGGCCGTCTGTCAGCGACAAGGTGAAACACTCACCATGCTGTAACACACAACCTGAATGAAAACAGAAGAGTGGAGCTGTTTTATAAATGTGACACCACAAAACCACAAACAAGTCAAAGTTATTTACAGATTCTGGAAATATGGATTTTAATCTTTTCAATGTGTTTTCTGCATTAATGTCATTTTAGAGCCATTTGTAATTCAGCTCTGCTGCGTCTCAGTTTTCTAATTGTGCAAATTGGAATGACAAAAATATATTTCCTTCATCAATTTCAAAAAAACTCAATTTTATTAAAATGTTTGTGCTAAGATGAGGTGGTTTTATCAAAGTTAGTTTATTTTACAATGAACCATTCAGACATTGTAGACTGAAAAAAATTGTCAAAAAAAAGAAAAATTTTCAGATTTATCTCAGATATTTTCTAGAAAAATTTGGAAATTTCTGATTTCAAGTAGTTAATGTGTGAGAAAAAAACTCACATTTTGAGATTAATCTCAGAAATGTCCATGTTTTCACTAGAAAATTTCTGAGATTAATATTTATTGCCTGGTTTTTCTCGCAGATTTTTGACTTTTGGGCCTCAGAAATTAACTTGTTTTTGTAAAAATGAATCAAATTAAATAATTCAAAATAATAATTTGAGTTCTAAAGTCACATTTCAGATTAAAATTTCTAGAAAAAACATGGAAATTTCTGGCTTTTGTTAAAATTTTTCTACTTTCCAAAGAGAAATTTCCACATTTTTTATGTATAATTTCTCAAACGTTTTTTTTCTATCTACATTGTCTGTAATTCACCATTGTAATGTTTTTAAACTGTAATGGAAACCATGTGGCCAGATGTTACCACTGGCAGAAACAACAAAGACGACAAACAGGAAGTGGACGGAGCGTGACGGCGTGGCATTATTGTTTTTAATAACTGAACAAATTTATTCACGTGATTTTAACTGCGTTTCTTCTTTCATGGAAACGCCAACCTGCTTTTGTTTTGCATTTCCTTACATCCTGTGGAAACTGTCCGCTAACATTTTGTTGCATTTGTTTAACGGTTCTCTGTTTGCCGTCCTGCAGGTCCAGAGGAACAAGAATAAGTACCTGCAGCAGGCGGCGGAGGAGAAGAGGAGGGAGAAGGGCGAGCCCTCAGCCTTCGTGCGAAACCGACCTTCCCGCCGCTCCGCCTACGCCTTCTCGCACACACCCGGCTACGCCAACCTCATCTCGAGCGGCCAGAGCATCCGGCGGCGTGCGACGGCGCACGGCGGCGCCCAGGAGAGGAGGAGGCGGCCGGAGGTCGTCTGATCGGACGCCCGAGCCGGAGCGGAGCTGCAGCCGGAGGATTTTATTTCTGCAGATGAGCCAGACAGGAAGTGACGGAGGAATCCCTCCCGGTCGGGCTTCGCTCCGAACTGATGACTTGAAAACACTCACCGAAGAGACGGCCGCCGCTACCGGGGGTTAGAGGTCACCCGCGTGACTCACAATGTCGTTTAACTCAGGATTATTTTTAAATAGAGACTTATTTTTAGCAAGATGGCCGCCACCGACTGACGTGGAGCTGTTAGCGGCGTAGCCTAGCATCCACTGAGCACTTAGAGGAACCCAGCAGCTGCGTTCTGCTGGGTTCTGTCCGTTGAGCCCAAACCGGTCCTTCACCAGAACATACGGCGACAATCTGATCTTATTAGGTTTTATTCTAGTAGAGGGATGTAAACTATGCCAGACTGTAAGGCGTTTCGTAGAAAGTGAACATTAGTTGTTGTTTCTGTCATGTAAAAATAGAGGAAGTGCTAAAGCACTTTGTAATCAACTCCAGGAACTTCCTTCTGCTTAAGGGACTTTTAAACCGTTCTTCCTGATTATCGTTCTTTACCTCATTTTACAGCTTCAGGATTTTATTAAAATGAACTCTGATGCTTCTCTCAGAGTCTTTGGTGAAAATTAGAATTTTTAACATTTCTTAACTTTAATCACATTCTTGTTAACTTGGAGGAAATGTGGATTCTCTCTTTGTCTCATGTTTACTTGGCTGAGATGTTTCTTTTTTCCAGGTTTGTCCTCAGATTCTGGGACATTTGAAGCCAAACGGACGTTTCAGGTTCCGACTGTTACTGGATCCTCCTCATGTTGATGGAGACGTGAGCGGAGGGGTTGACCTGCTAACAGCTTCTTTATGTCACACTTTTATCCTTTGGTTGTTAATAAAAGCCAGCGGCACATTTAGCAATCTGAGTGACGTTTCATTTGGACTCAGGAAGCTGCTGCAGGTTATGGTTCAAATTATTCTTACAAAATAATAAAAAGGTCTAGATATTTATTTTTTGCTGTAATCTGATTTCATTAAAGGTTTACGTTTGTGCAGCCTGACTGCGTTTTCTGGGTGGATTTGCAAATTTATTGTAAAGGAATGCAATGAGAAGAATGATTTGTGTCCCTTAGGGAGCTCCGTAGTTGATGAAAAATGTTAAAATAAAAATACATTAACTTATTTTCTTTACATGTCAATGATTAATCAAAAGGTTTACTTTCTTACATTTTAAATTAGTGCTTAACTTTTGATGAACTTCATTAAAATGGGACATTTTAGTTTGAATAACTTTAAAACAAACTTCAGCTCAACAGCAACAACTGTATAGAAGAAAAAAGTGTCATTATTTTTCAGTGTATTTCTGTTGACATGAATTATTCAGACTGCAGAGGGCAGTAGAGAGCAGAGGTCAATGTTTTTGATAAGTGGAGCGTCAACAATATAAATTATTCTCACACATCATTAGTTTCTGCCATCATGCTAACTCTCTCTGTTTAACTGTATTTATTTTCCTTCCATGTCTCATAGCAGACGACACATTAAATATGTTTTGGCCTGTTTCCTAATGTCATCATTAAGAAAACTAACACGTTGTAACGGATATTTTACCCACTCAGAAACTTCACTGAACCATAAACTTTTAACCAAAAATTCACACCTACAGATTTTAATTTCATATCTCTGCCTAAAGACAGATTTAGAAAACTGTTTCTTTTGCCTGATTTTGTTATTCTGTAGTTTTATTTAAATGAATTATTTTCATTTTGATCTTTATCGTACCAAAACTTCCTCATCAGTTAAAATTTTGGTCCGTCTGAAGTTGTAACCTTTAAAGATTAAATAGTTGTTTTGATGAACTTCAGTATTGGTTGGTTTTAAACTTAATGAGACATTTTACATGTAATCCAGTTTGTTACTGGTTTGACCTGCTTCTAGAAACTGGGATCTGTTGGCTTTTCTTTTCTATCCCAGCAGAGCAGAATCTCCTGTAAATGTTTCAACGTTTCCTCTCTGCTTTGACTCAGATGTCATTCAAGCAGTTCAGTCTCTCTTTTATGCCCAGTAACCAAAGAGGAATCAGCTGATTCTGACCATCAGAAGGTAAACAGACCAGTATAAAATCACTGAAGTTCCTGTTTGAAACTTTCACTGAAATCCTCAGTTTGCAATCAGAGAGCAATGATTGTGTTGCTCTTTGCCAGCATGGATGGAGGAGACACTGAATCATTAGAGGGTATTTCTTTTTCTGCAACAGCTTTTGTTTTTATTTTCTTACTAATTTTATTTTTGGTTTACATTTAAAGTAAATACCTGTCCAGGTGACCCCGCCTCTCACCTGGAACGTTGGCTGGAGAGGAACCAGCATCTCCTGACCCCACCAGGGTCCAGAGTGTTAGAAAATGGATTTAAAGTAAATGTAAACTTTAAAATACTAAAGCTGAAGACTGGAGTATTTACAGTATTCCTGTTTTCAGCTACAGATTGAAAAAATGTCAGAGCATTGATTAAATCTGAATCCAAGGGCGTGCCGTGGTGGCGTAGGGCGTAGCGCGACCCGTATTTGGTGGCCTTGAGTCCTCGACCCAGCCGTCGCGGGTTCGACTCCTGGACACGACGACATTTGCCGCATGTCTTCCCCCGTTTCCTGTCAGCCTACTATCATATAAGGGACACTAGAGCCCACAAAAGACCCCCTGGAGGGGTAAAATATAAATAAAATTTGAATCAAAACATTTCTGATTCTGGATCCATTTGTAGTGAAAACAGGGAAAGTTTTCCTCAACACCAAACACCATTTTCACCTCCAGAGTCTGAATGTGACAGAAAAACAGCAAACAGAAGGAAACAACATGAAATGTGTTCATTTGAATTTCCCAGATAGTGGAGACCCTGGAAGAGTTTTATGAGAGGAAAATATATTTTCACTTAAAGCAGGAACAAACTGATGAATTAGAAAAAGCTGTAGAGTTTTTCTAAAACTGCAGATTAAGATTATATCCTCTAGAGGGCGCCACATCTCCGCCTAAAGACTGATTCCAACAGGAACACCTGAGGATAAAACAGGAAACAGTTCAGAGAAAAACTCATTGAGTAAACACCCTGAGGATGACCTTTGACTCCTGCCTTCGTCTCCAACTGAAATCAAACTAACACTGAACAAGGAGAACAGAGAGAGAACTGAGCAACTAGACACTGAAACACAGACTGCTGCAGGAGGAAAAACAAGACAATCAAAGTCAAAGTAAGTTCAGAAAGTTTCTACAGGAGAGAAACTGACTTCCTGGTTTGACTTTCTGTCTGCTGTGATTCCAGCTTCACTCTGAGACAAAATGGCTTCCAGATCAGACGATGATCTCTGCTGTCCGGTCTGTCTGGAAATATTTAAGGATCCAGTTATTCTGTCATGTAGCCACAGCTTCTGTAAGGAGTGTCTGCAGAAATATTGGAGAGAGAAACCAGGAAGAGAGTGTCCAGTTTGTAAAAGGAGATCTTCTAAAGATATTCCACCTTTTAATCTGGCTCTGAAGAATCTCTGTGAGTCTTTCTTACAGCAGAGAGAGCAGAGAGCTTCAGAGGATCTCTGCTCTCTGCACTCTGAGAAACTCAAACTCTTCTGTCTGGACCATCAGCAGCCAGTTTGTCTCGTCTGCAGTCATTCAGATTTACACAAAAACCATAAATTCAAACCCATCGATGAAGCTGCTCAGCAACACAAGAAGAACCTTCAGGAAACTCTGGAGCCTTTAAAGAAGAAGCTGGAGCTCAGGAAGAAAGTTCAGGAGGAGTTTGATCAGACAGCAGAACACCTGAAGGTCCAGGCCCGACACACAGAGAGGCAGATTATGGAGCAGTTTAAGCAGCTTCATCAGTTTCTAGCAGAGGAAGAGGAGGCCAGGCTGGCTGCACTGAGGGAGGAAGAGGAGCAGAAGAGAGGGATGATGAAGGAGAAGATGGAGGCTCTGAGCAGAGAGATAGCAGCTCTTTCAGACACAGTCAGAGCCACAGAGGAGGAGCTGAGAGCTGAAGACGTCTCATTCCTGCACAACTACAAGGCTGCAGTGGAAAGAGTCCAGCGCTGCCCCCTGCTGGAGGATCCACAGCTGCCCTCAGGAGCTCTGATAGACCAGGCCAAACATCTGGGCAACCTGGCCTTCAACATCTGGAGCAACATGGAGAACATGGTGACCTACACTCCTCTGGTTCTGGACCCAAACACGGCTGGTCCAGAACTCCATCTGTCTGAAGATCTGACCAGCTTTAGAATAGGAGAGAAACAGCAGCTTCCTGATAATCCAGAGAGATTTGATGATTTGTATCTCTCTGTTCTGAGTTCTGATGGTTTTAACTCAGGGAACCACAGCTGGGATGTTGATGTTGGAGACAGTTTATACTGGAGCCTTGGTGTGTTAGAAGAGTCTGTTCAGAGGAAGGGAGGCATAAAGTCTGGATTGTTCTACATAAGGTTCCTTGAAGATAAATACTCAGCATTTTCTCTACCAGCTCCTTCCACTCGTCTCTCAGTCCAGAAGAAACTCCAGAGGATCAGAGTGAATCTGGACTGGGACAGAGGAAAGCTGTCCTTCTCTGATCTGGATACTAACACACACATACACACCTTCACACACACCTTCACTCACAAGATGCTTCCATTCTTCGCCACTAATAAAACAGTAAAGATCGTACCGATGAAGATCTCAGTGATCAAGCAGCAGCTCTGATGATCTCAGCATGAAGATCACAAAGTCCAAATAAAAACTTATTGATCAGATTGAAACTGTGAGTTTTAAAGAGGAAACTGGAGATGATCTGATCATCTGGAGATTCTTCATCTCTGACTTTCCAACTATTGTTTCCATTCTAGCAGAAATTAATGTCAATATGTTGAATTGAATGCTGTCTATTTGTAGCTGCTTAGTGATAAAACTGAACTACTGAATGAATCTGAAATGACCTTTTCAGTTACTTCTAAGTTTTTATTTGTGTTGCTTTGACTATTTCCCTGATCAATGCTGTGTTTAAAGTTTCTATCATCACTTTTATTATTCAGTAAATACCAGAAAATACTGTGATAATAATCTAAGTCCATGTTGTCCATCGTTAATAACAGGAGATTTTAATCTGGTCTAGAGACTTTCTGTTCAGTTCAGTTCCAAACACTTTGGTTCATCAGACCTTCATAATTAAGAGATTATCATCCAGTTTGTTACTATAAAGATTTCAGAACAATGATAAACTCTACATGATGTTTGTGAAGCAGCAAAAACTGAATATTGTTGCAGGAGGGCAGCGTTAATCTTTCATTTCTGATTCTTTAGTCTGAGTTTAGTTTTGGTTTTGAAACAAAACAGAGGAAGAAGTTTTGGACTTTTCATCTCTGTATAATTTGTTTTCCATTTTTAGGGAGATGATGTATGAAATAAGTGCAGAACTGTAATAAATGTTATTTCCATTCATTTCTTCTCTGAGGTTTTATTTTGGTTTCCATTTCCAGAACTTACTGTCATTTTTAGAGTCTCAGTTTGGATCCACAGTTTGAAAGTCAGAATGTGATGGAATCAATCAAATTAGCATCAAATCATTTCTGATTCATTCACTGTTGTGTCAAATAGTAGAACCTCCTCCAAACTCCAGTTTGTTTCTTTTGATGGTTTTAGTTTCATTTGAAGGCATTTGGTTCAGCCAGCAGGGGGCGCCGAGGCAAGCCCTTCATGTATCTTTCATGGTTCTGGGATCTTTTAAACATATCAGGCTTTTAAATCCTTTTCACATGTGAATCCTTCACTTATGGTCTAGTTAAAGTATAACTGCAATGCTTTGGTCTGATTCCTGGTTATTGTAGCTCCACAGACCCTCATCTTCCTGTTCTGAGGCCTTTTAGAGCAACTTGTTTGTAAATTCTTTGTTTTGTTGCAAAGTTGTATTAAATGTCCAGTAATGTTTCCTCTGAATTTGGCAGGTTAATTTCTATCTATTTTAATAATAATGGCCTTGTGGTCTGTAAGGATAGAAGGTTCTATCTCTGAGTCCATCACTTTATCTACAATATCCAAAGAAATCAGCCAAAAGTCAAAGTGAGACTGTTGAGATCTGTCCCTGTTCCTCCATGTTAAACATTGGAATCAAAATGTTTATTTCTCCATATATTGATCAGGTCCGTTCTATTACAGGAAGGTTCTAGACTGGATGCTGATCCGTTTCCTGGTGGCCGTCTGTCTGCTCTCTCGTCCATCAGGGTTAAAATGAATGAATGAAACTTTATTTCCAACATGATAGTAGTATAAAATCATGCACTAGAACAAGGAATGCAAAAGACATATTTTTGTACCACAGTAATCTTAACATGCTGGAAAAGGAGCAGGAAGAAGAAAGAAACTGATGACCTCTGACCCCATAAACTCAGACAATATTTTCAGATGGACCCTCATTAATAAATCCAATCAAAACTAAAAATAAACTGGTTCATTAATTTTCCATTTTATCTGGGTTTACATATGTCTAAATATATACATCCATGCCCACACACTCATATGCGTTATCCTCAGTTTACGGAAACACATTAGTGCCAACTCTCACCCATATTTCTATATCTAGTGAAAATGACCTCCTTATATTTCCTTTTAAATTGTATTAAATTCTGACTTTGTTTTAACTCCTCATTTAACTTGTTCCATAATTTTACCCCATGAATTGAAACTCAAAAACTCTTTCTTGTTGTTGTTAAACTGCGAATCCTTAAGTTTGAGTTGAAGTTTTATCTCCTTCTCTTTCATAAAACTTGCTCTCTATGAGCTCAGGCTGCAGTTTATTAGACGCCTTAAACAGAATTTGACCAATTTTAAATTCCACCAGATCTTCAATTTAAGAGTTTTAGATTTTAATAATAACAGGTTTGTGTTCTCATAATAACCAACATTATGGATGATTCTAATGTTTCTGTAGGAAACTCAGTGGATGTAAAGAGCTTTAATTAATTCCCCACACCTCTGAACAATATGTTAAATATGTTAAATCAGAGAGTTATATAGAATATGAAGTGATTTATTATCCAGAATATGTCCAGCTTTAGCCAGGATTGATTTGCTGCTACTTAGTTTATTCTGTAAATGTTTAATATGAGGTTTCCAACTGATTTTGTTCATCACTCTGAGAAACTTATTAACATAAACCCTTTCTAGAGTTACACCCTCTGTCTGAACTTGAGTATTTTTCTAACAGTTTCCAAAAACCCTGATTTTAGTGATAATTTATTGTCAAACCGTTTCTTTAATTTACTGATTTCTGAGGCGACGATGGAAAGAAGTTGTTGTAAGTTTTCACCGGAGACCAGAATATTTGTGTTGTCAGCAAATAACACAAATTTTAATACATGAAACTCTTTGCTTATGTCGTTTATATCCAAATGAAACCAAACTGGTCCCAGTTCTGACCCTTGAGGTTCCCCACATACAATCTGCAGACAATCAGATTCAATATCTCCCATTTTCACAAATTGTTTTCTGCTCTTTAAATAATTCCTCATCCAGTTCAAAACTAACGGTCTAATATTGTAATTAAGATATCATGATTTATTGAGTCAGAAGTTTTCTATAGATCTATGAAAACCCCTACAGCTAATTTCTTACTATCTGTTGCTTCAGTCATTTCTTCTGTTCAGTCAGTTACGGCTGGTGATGTTGACCGATTTGCTCTGAATCCATATTGACTGCTGAGTAGTGAATGTTTGTCTATGAATTTTCTCTTCTGAAAAAGTTTTTCTAGGATTTCAGAGACCTGAGGGAGAAGAGAGACAGGCCTGTGATTATTGATTATTGACAGTTTTATTCATTGGTTTGATCTTTTTTCATTGTGTTGGGAAATTGTCCCGTTTGGAACGATAAATTATAAATGTAAGTTAAAGTTTAGAGACTCCCTCAATCACCTTTTAATGGTTTTCATGTCCAGATCATCAGTCAGTGGAGGCTTTACTTTTACATTTATTCACAATATCAATGATTTCTTTCTCTTAATGGGTTCAGATACATTGAACTTTTATTTTTCTCAACATAATTTAGATGAGTTGCTGTTTTTATGGCAGGTATTTTTTCTCCTATATTCACAAAATAACTATTGAATTTATTTACTCTTCATATTGGTAATATTCTGGTCATTATGTAAAAATACTGTGGATAATTGTTAAAGTTAGACGTTTTCCTGATAAAACCATTTAAAATGTTCCATGTTGCCTTAGTATTATTTTTATTACTATCCAATAATTTATAATAATATTCCTTTTTACATGCCTTTATAATATTAGTTAATATATTTTTATATTTCTTATATTTATTTTCTGATTCAGAAGTTTTTATAAACTCCATAAAAAGTTTGTTTTTCTTTTTACATGCATTTTGTTTCCACTGCTCATTTTTTGCTTTTCATCTTATTTTCTTTAATTTACTGATTTCTGAGGCGACGATGGAAAGAAGTTGTTGTAAGTTTTCACCAGAGACCAGAATATTTGTGTCGTCAGCAAATAACACAAATTTTAATACATGAAGCTCTTTGCTTATGTTGTTTATATCCAAATGAATCAAACTGGTCCCAGTTCTGACCCTTGAGGTTCCCCACATACAATCTGCAGACAATCAGATTCAATATCTCCCATTTTCACAAATTGTTTTCTGCTCTTTAAATAATTCCTCATCCAGTTCAAAACTAACGGTCTAATATTGTAATTAAGATATCATGATTTATTGAGTCAGAAGTTTTCTATAGATCTATGAAAACCCCTACAGCTAATTTCTTACTATCTGTTGCTTTAGTCATTTCTTCTGTTCAGTCAGTTACGGCTGGTGATGTTGACCGATTTGCTCTGAATCCATATTGACTGCTGAGTAGTGAATGTTTGTCTATGAATTTTCTCTTCTGAAAAAGTTTTTCTAGGATTTCAGAGACCTGAAGGAGAAGAGAGACAGGCCTGTGATTATTGATTATTGACAGTTTTATTCATTGGTTTGATCTTTTTTCATTGTGTTGGGAAATTGTCCCGTTTGGAACGATAAATTATAAATGTAAGTTAAAGTTTAGAGATTCCCTCAATCACCTTTTAATGGTTTTCATGTCCAGATCATCAGTCAGTGGAGGCTTTACTTTTACATTTATTCACAATATCAATGATTTCTTTCTCTTAATGGGTTCAGATACATTGAACTTTTATTTTTCTCAACATAATTTAGATGAGTTGCTGTTTTTATGGCAGGTATTTTTTCTCCTATATTCACAAAATAACTATTGAATTTATTTACTCTTCATATTGGTAATATTCTGGTCATTATGTAAAAATACTGTGGATAATTGTTAAAGTTAGAAGTTTTCCTGATAAAACCATTTAAAATGTTCCATGTTGCCTTAGTATTATTTTTATTACTATCCAATAATTTATAATAATATTCCTTTTTACATGCCTTTATAATATTAGTTAATATATTTTTATATTTCTTATATTTATTTTCTAATTCAGAAGTTTTTATAAACTCCATAAAAAGTTTGTTTTTCTTTTTACATGCATTTTGTTTCCACTGCTCATTTTTTGCTTTTCATCTTATTTTCTTTAATTTAACAGTTTTTATCATATAGTAATTTAAATATTGTTAAAAATCCTTCATATGCTGAATTCACATCATTTATTCTATAAATTAATCTCCAATCATTTGCCATCAAATCAGTTTTAGTGCCTTCAGTGAATCTTCTGACCAAACCGTCTGTATTGATCTGATGTTTCCATCAGTTTTTACAGTCAGACTGTGAACACTGGTAAATGATCAGTTATGTCTTTTATTAATATTCCACTAGTGAAACTATTTTCAGGAACATTTGTATAAATATTACCAGTTAATGTTGCTCAGTGCGATGTAATGCCACTGGGCCTGGTGGTTTCAGGGTTCAGGCTTAGACTGTACATGCTGTTAAATTCTTCTGTCATTCTGTTTATTCGGATCTAGAAGATCAATGTTGAAATCCACACAGATAAATGCAACTTTTTGATGAACTTTTATAAATGTTTCTTCCATCCAGTTATTGAATATTTCTATATTTGATCAGGTGATCTATAAATGTAACTCACAAAGACATTCTTCTTTTTTCCAGGAGTATTTCTAGAGTCACACATTCAGAGACGTTTTCCATGACAGTTGACTTTGTTTCTATCATCCTATAATTAATGTTCTTGTCCACTAAAAGAGCTTCACCACCTCCATTTTTGTTTTCTCTGTTTTCACAAACCATTTCATAACCATCCATTTTAATATTTTCACTATTGAGCCTCGTTTCTGATCATTTATTGATATTAAAGGTCTGAGTTGTTGGAGGGACAGTTTGATGTTGTAGAAATTTGCATACAAGCTTCTGCTGTTAAAGTGGATTATTGAAAGTTTCTGTTCAGTTTTAATGCTGCTGTTGAACTGGTCATCAGTGTAATAGTGACAACTGTAGTTGATACCAGTAAAAACATTGTTATCAGGATCAATATCATTTCCAATATCTTGCTGATGAGAGTCGTTGTAGTGAAATGCAGTCAGTTCCACATCCTCATGATCACCGATCCGTAGCAAGTTTTTCCATCAGCTGAAAATCTCCTCCCATATAATTTTATCAAATTTAAATCAAAACATTTCTGATTCTGGATCCATTTGTTGTGAAAACGGGGAAAGTTTTCCTCAACACCAAACACCATTTTCACCTCCAGAGTCTGAATGTGACAGAAAAACAGCAAACAGAAGGAAACAACATGAAATGTGTTCATTTGAATTTCCCAGATAGTGGAGACCCTGGAAGAGTTTTATGAGAGGAAAATATATTTTCACTTAAAGCAGGAACAAACTGATGGATCTGAAAAAACTGTAGTTTTTCTAAAACTGCAGATTTAGATGAAATCCGGATCATAACATAAATCTGGAGGAAGATGGGAGACCAGGACCAGCAGGTGAAAATAGTTCATATTAATATTACAATGAAATGCAAGAAGTTTAAAAGCTAACGGACAGAAACTTAAAGGTTTTATTGATAGTCTTGAAGAACAACCAGAAATGATTTGTGTTCAGGAAACATGGTTAAAAACACGAGATTCTGTAATTAAAGGAAGTGATAGTTTAAGAAGAGATTGAATATTTATAAAGCAAGGGATACAATATCAGGTTTTAGGGAAAGAACTGAATATAAAATAACTCGGATATGGGAACAGTTTAAAATAAGTTAAAGGAAAACTGAGGAAAGAACGGCAAAACAGGAAGATGGTTCTATAAAATTCAAAAGATTGTAGGAGAAAGAAGAAAGGAGGAAAGAATGATAACAGGATTTAACTATACACTTTAAAATTCAAAAGCATAATACTGGCAAATGTGATCACAGTGGAAAATATGAAAACATATAACAACAGATCATGCTATATTAGAATGTCATAAATATGAAAAAGAGAGAAGATACATGAGGAGAGGGTTTGAAAGAATTAAGGAAAATGTTAATTTATTAGATATTTTGAGGAAGAATTTGGATAATAAACATATTCAAATAGTTATTAGATTTTTAAAGAAAACTAAATTGTTTCATAGAATTTGATTAGATGTAGTGGGTGTGTTTGTAAATGTGTCTGATAAATAGATGGATAGTGTAACAATATATATACAAGTATGTATATTTATATGTGTGGGTGTGTATATTTATTTACATATATAGGTAGGCAGGAGGATATGTTTATATATGTAGAAATAGAAAGTATGAATTAGACAGTCACGATCCACACTCCACACCAGCAGGTGGCGGTAATGCTACTAAACGTTTGTTAACAACCGCAAAGAAAACCAAGAGAAAGAAAAAGAAACAGTAGAAGAAGAAAAAGACCACGAAGAAGAAGACTTGATCCTCTCCAGGCGGACTGAATCCAACAGGAACAACCGGGAAAAAACAGGAAACAGTTTAGAGAGAAAAAGTTGGAGAAAACGCTCGTGGGATGAACTTCGTCTGCGACTGAAATCAAACTAACACTGAACAAGGAGAACAGAGAGAGAACTGAGCAACTAGACACTGAAACACAGACTGCTGCAGGAGGAAACACAAGACAATCAAAGTCAAAGTAAGTTCAGAAAGTTTCTACAGGAGAGAAACTGACTTCTTGGTTTGACTTTCTGTCTGCTGTGATTTCAGCTTCACTCTGAGACAAAATGGCTTCCAGATCAGACGATGATCTCTGCTGTCCGGTCTGTCTGGAAATATTTAAGGATCCAGTTATTCTGTCATGTAGCCACAGCTTCTGTAAGGAGTGTCTGCAGAAATATTGGAGAACAAGAACTGGTCGCTCATGTCCTCTTTGTAGGAAAAGATCTGCATCCGATGCTCCACCTTTTAATCTGTCTCTGAAGAATCTCTGTGAGTCTTTCTTACAGCAGAGAGAGCAGAGAGCTTCAGAGGATCTCTGCTCTCTGCACTCTGAGAAACTCAAACTCTTCTGTCTGGACCATCAGCAGCCAGTTTGTCTCGTCTGCAGTCATTCAGATTTACACAAAAACGATAAATTCAAACCCATCGATGAAGCTGCTCAGCAACACAAGAAGAACCTTCAGGAAACTCTGGAGCCTTTAAAGAAGAAGCTGGAGCTCAGGAAGAAAGTTCAGGAGGAGTTTGATCAGACAGCAGAACACCTGAAGGTCCAGGCCCGACACACAGAGAGGCAGATTATGGAGCAGTTTAAGCAGCTTCATCAGTTTCTAGCAGAGGAAGAGGAGGCCAGGCTGGCTGCACTGAGGGAGGAAGAGGAGCAGAAGAGAGGGATGATGAAGGAGAAGATGGAGGCTCTGAGCAGAGAGATAGCAGCTCTTTCAGACACAGTCAGAGCCACAGAGGAGGAGCTGAGAGCTGAAGACGTCTCATTCCTGCACAACTACAAGGCTGCAGTGGAAAGAGTCCAGCGCTGCCCCCTGCTGGAGGATCCACAGCTGCCCTCAGGAGCTCTGATAGACCAGGCCAAACATCTGGGCAACCTGGCCTTCAACATCTGGAGCAACATGGAGAACATGGTGACCTACACTCCTCTGGTTCTGGACCCAAACACGGCTGGTAAAAAACTCCATCTGTCTGAAGATCTGACCAATGGGAGGAGAGGAGAGAAACAGCAACTTCCTGATAATCCAGAGAGATTTGATATTAACTGGTGTTCTGTTGTGAGTTCTGCTGGTTTTAACTCAGGGAACCACAGCTGGGCTGTTGATGTTGGAGACAGTGAAGCCTGGATTCTTGGTGTGTTAGAGTCTGATCAAAGGAAGGGAGGATCACAGACCAGATGGTTGGTTGTTGCATTCGGTTCACGTAAATACACAACATGTTCTCCATCAGTTCCTCCCAAAGATCTCTCAGTCCAGAAGAATCTCCAGAGGATCAGAGTGAATCTGGACTGGGACAGAGGAAAGCTGTCCTTCTCTGATCTGGATACTAACACACACATACACACCTTCACACACACCTTCACTCACAAGGTGTTTCCATACTTCAACACTCTTAAAACATTAAAGATCGTACCGATGAAGATCTCAGTGATCAAGCAGCAGCTCTGATGATCTCAGCATGAAGATCACAAAGTCCAAATAAAAACTTATTGATCAGATTGAAACTGTGAGTTTTAAAGAGGAAACTGGAGATGATCTGATCATCTGGAGATTCTTCATCTCTGTTCAGATTCATCACCAGCTGCTGGAAGCAGCAGGGCGGCGTTAATATTTCACATCTGACTCTTTAGTCTGAGTTCAGCTCTGATTCTAAAATGACTCAGAGTGAGAGGTCTTGTTTTTTTGTTCATCTCTGGGTAATTATTAGTTTATCAGGAACTATTGATGTATTAAAAAATTGGATTTTATTGAATATGTGAGCAAAAATGATCCCAGCAATGTGTTTAGTTTACAAACTAAATATTTACTTTGCTAACTAAATTATTTAGCTCCAAACTGAATATTTAATTTTCTTTTGTCTGATTTTGTTATTTTATGTTACATTTATGGGTCATTGACATTTTTTTTCTTAAAATACCAAAATTTCCTCCTAAGTTTATATTTGCTCCATCTGATGATGTAATTTTTAAATATTAAATTATCTTTTGATCATTACTTGAGTCGCTTTTTTACCAAACAGATTTTTACTCTTTAATGAATCATTTATGGGATGGAAACTTTTTACCTTTGAGTAAATAAATGTTGAAGTTGTACTGCGCTTAGTGAAGTACAACTTTTGGCCATGAATAACTATAATTATTGCTTAGGGTAATTATTAATAAAACTACTTATTTAGATTGTGATCCAAGATTAAAACAAAAATTTGAAGTAAAATAAACTGTTATTTTAACTTGATATTGTCAGTGAAATAATAGAGCAATGTTTGCTCTTTAACCAGGTCAGGACAGTTTTTTCTTGCATATTGTGAAATAATTATTTGGTTTAAATTTCAACACTAAGCCAAAAGTTAACTCAAGATTTAAAAACTAAAAAAAACAATGTTTGATGACTTGTCTCTTGTTAAATTAACTTCATGAACTTTAATTTCTGAGTTAAAACACAAACAATTTTCTTGTTGAATTAAAATAGATTTTGAAGGCAGCAAGTGATTTTTAAGTTAAACCACCTTCAAGTGTTTTACTCAAACTTAATGAGATATTTTGCATGTAATACAGTTTTTAATTAGTTAATATTTACTAACAAAAGTTTAAATAATTAAAGTTGTAAATAACAATTATGTGATTGGGTTTCATTGAAGTTATGAGGAGTGAAATGGGGAATCGGACACAATGTCCTTCACCAGTAGGTGGGAGTAAAGTCCCTTTAAGTTGGTTGCCATCAGTCTTAAGACATGAGAAGCAGAAGAGGTTGAACTTTCCCAGAACTCCGGTCCAAGTTACGGTGAGCAAGGAGAACAGGTTGAACTTTCCCAGTACTCCGGTCCAAGTGACGGTGAGCAGCAAGCAGAGAAATCCTGTTCTGTTGCTTCCAAATGTGTCATAATCGGTCGGTTCATATCAAACCACATCAATATTGATTATTTATGTGGTTTGTGATTAATTTAAGAGGTTTTATGTGGGTCACTTTGCTTTACTAGACAATACCAATGCACGCTAGCATCACAGCTAACAAGCTAGCTACTTGACGCCATCTTGGCTAGATTGGTAATGCAGCTTGATACTGGGTTAAATTAACCCTTTGCAGTCGGTTTTCATGCCGGTTAAAATAACTAGTAGCATCAGTAGCTAAGCAAGGCGTTTAGCTTTACCTTAGTTCACAACATTTAGCATATTCATTTAGTAATAAGCTACGTGGGAGGTTCCTGTTTCTGTAAAATGTATTTTTAGTTGGTGTTTTGTTAACTGCGTTTTTTTTCTGTCTTCATCAGGAAAATATCAGCCTGCAGTTTCCCTGGAAATCCCTCCATATTAAAGGAGCACAAAGCCTAACTATCACTGGTGGATCGACCCATAAACAAGTGAGAACAAGACGACTAACTGTAAGAGATAAGAGTCAGTTTGTAGTTGTTGATATGTTGATAGAAACATTTTGAGAGTATGCTGTGTGTAATGTCGTGTTAACAAGAACATAAAATTCATCTTTTGACTTCTTATAAAAGCTTTTATTAGAACAGTTTCTTGACATGGCCCACACATAAGTATGAACACATTGTCCCATTTTCACAGAATTAGCTCTACAGACATGTAGTTAAGATCATTTTCCCCAAATATCACAAAGACTGAAGTCCATTGTTCCAGGTCAGAGATAACAGAAGACCATCTTCTTATATAAATGTCCTTCCTCAGTCTCAGAGTTGCAGTTATTTCCTCCATTAAGTTGACAGTCTTCAGCTCCGAATAAATTGTTCCAGGATTGGTGGATGTGGTTTCAGCCAGTTTGCAGTAATAACCTGATGAGCAATTAACACAAGGGCTTCAACATATAAACTGTATCAATTTCTCCAGCAGCAAAGTTTATATCATCCAAAACTAAATGGTGAATTTCCAACGTTGTAGTGAAGTTTAATATTTTCCCTATTTCTCCTTTTACCCAACAGAGTTTCACCACAGGACACGCCCAAAATATGTGGGAAAAATCCTCCATCTGTCCACATCTCCACCTGCAGAGGGCGCTAGTGTTACTATCATAACTGTGTATTACCATTGGGGTTTTAAAAAACCTCTTTCTTAGTTTGCAGTTAAAATCTCTGCTGTTAAGACTAGGACTGAAACGATTCCTTGAATAATTTGATCACCTGAATTACTACAAATCCTCAAGGTAAATTAATCTGCCTCGAAGCTTCGTTAAATTTATTGTAATAAATAATACTGTTAAACTCTTCAGCCCACTGCGGTCTAGCTGGAAGTTTTTTGTGTTGCACAACGCAACCTGGCCTTCAACATCTGGAGCAACATGGAGAACATGGTGACCTACACTCCTCTGGTTATGGACCCAAACACGGCTGGTCCAGATATCCATCTGTCTGAAGATCTGACCAATGGGAGGAGAGGAGAGAAACAGCAGCTTCCTGATAATCCAGAGAGATTTGATGATTTGTTTCTCTCTGTCCTGAGTTCTGATGGTTTTAACTCAGGGAACCACAGCTGGGATGTTGATGTTGGAGACAGTTCATTCTGGTTACTTGGTGTGTTAGAAGAGTCTGTTCAGAGGAAGGAAGACATAAAGTCTGGATGGTTGGTTATAGATTTCTCTTCAGGTAAATACTCAGCATATTCTCCACCAGTTCCTCCCAAATATCTCTCAGTCCAGAAGATTCTCCAGAGGATCAGAGTGAATCTGGACTGGGACAGAGGAAAGCTGTCCTTCTCTTTAAAGGTCACTGACCAACAAGGTGACACTGCAGCGTAACAACTGAGACTTACACTAAAATCATATGAAGCAAAACCGACTGACAGGAACCCAAAGTAGAGTTAATATAGTTCTAACTCAGCCTTATCCAGTCTTACTAAATACTGATTATTTATCAGAGTGTTTCAGTTAGTCACATGTAACTGTAGGTTATTTTGAAGGGGAGGAGACGATATGAGGACGACCTTTCACCCTTTAAAGACCTGGACGGTCTCCTTCCTGCTGCCAGGGGCTCCGTGAACATCGAGGCGTAGAAATCCACCTGGATCAGGATCAACTCTGCTGTTCCGTCTGTTTGGACCTAATGAAGGATCCGGCCACCATTCCCTCCGGTCACAGCTACTCCATCCAGAGCCACTGGGACACGGAGGACCAGAAGAAGGTCCAGAGTTGCTCCCAGTACAGGTGGACCTTCAAGCCAAGACCCGTCCTGGTGAAAAACATGCTGGCGTGTTTAATGAAAGACCAGGCTGCAGCTAGTTAGGGGCGACAACTACCCTAAACCTTAACCTTAACCCGTAAAACACTACCAGCTGGATGTATAAGATAATATATTAAGATATTATATTATCTTAATATAATATTAAAATAATATAATATCTTAATATTATATTATTAAGATATTATATAATAATAATAATATATATTATATAATATATTATCTTATATTAAGATAATATATTATATTACCTTAATATAAAATAATATCATATATTAAGATATTATATTATCTTAATATCTGCTATGAGAGAACAAATCAACTTCCAGTTCAAACCGAATACTTTAAACGGTCATAAAAAAAAAAAAAAATATATATATATATATATATATAAAAGAAAATGTGTAGAAAACGGTTCTTAAAGAGTAGCTTTATAAATGTTCAGATTTCAAATTAAGGTTCTAAATCAGACAGAACCGAACCTGGGCTCCTGTTTAAACGCTGCAGTACTGTCTGTCGCCGCTTGGTGTCACTCTTTCTCCATTTTTGGTTTTTATTTTGCTGTTCGCCACATTTTTCCTGCTTCTCCGTCTAATGGAGCAGATTAATTTTGGCCTGATTTATCTACAGCAAGACAAAGTCAAACTGTGGTTGGTTCTCATCCTGTTTATGATCTTAATATTCTCAAACCTTCTGTATTGTTTTGGTTTTTATTAAACCCAAAACTGAAGAACAGATTGATTTGTTTCAGCCTCATCATGTTCTGATTGGGTTTTACTCTCCTGGCAGTTCCCAGGTTTCTGTTCTTAAATATGTATCTAATAAATCAATACTTTTCATAATGACACAACTAAAAATACAAGTGTAAATAGAATAACAAATAAAATTGAGAATGAGACATTTTAATGTTTTAAATATTAGAAAGGCGGTGAAGTGTTTGTATTGGTGTTTGAATCAGAAACACTGAAATATGTTAATAATGTTAATGCTACTAACTATTAAAATTATTTTAACAAGATTTGCTTTAAATAATCCATAATTTCACAAACAAAACTTCAAATTTTTAAATTCTTTATCATCTGTCAGGAAGTTAAACTCTAAAATTTGATTCTTCTTTTTAAAAGGAATTAACTTAAAGAATAAAGAAATAGAAGTATAAGTGATGCTTTTGAATATTTTATGGGTAAATTTAACATATTAAAATTTAACATAGTAAAACTTTGCAGTGTATAAAACAGATTCATTCTGGACATTTTGGGTCACCTGCCAACATTTTTCATCTCAATATTCATTAATTAGAAATGAAACTTCTAATTAACTTCTAATTATTGTTTTTTAAACAATAATCTCAAACAGGATGAGATATTCTGGCCATAAAGAGAAAATAAAATAAAAACTTTAAAATAACAGAAACTACAACCTTTGGCTTTCAGCGACACATTAAACTTAAATCCACATGCAGAATGACAGGAATGGCCACCAGGGGGCAGAGTTGCTCACCACTCAACAGCTCCATAGATTCCAACAATGTCTGTTTTCTAACAGGGAAAAGTTAGTACACCCTGCCTGGGTTTATCTTCAGTCAGGTCACTTGTTAGTTCTTGTTGCTCTTACGTTTTAACTTTCAGACAGTTGTTATGATGTGCAACCATGGCAACAAGATGTTTTTACAGCTTTCCATCCCAAAGCTCACATAACACCTGAACTCTGACCCCAAATCTCAGAGGGTTTGATAAAGATGCAGAGAGAGAAGGAGGAAGTTCAAACCGTCTCTTCCCTCCATCATGACGGACAATAGAAGATCTTTGGCAAAAAAATGACAAACTAATTCATTAATCATGACATTGAGTGGAACATGGCTGCAGGACCAGATCCCCTACTCCAACATCTTTCTGTCCAAACAGCTTGACAGATTTAAATAAGAACTGCAAAAGCAAATGAGCTGGATTAGCAGAGCTAACACATCCATCCAGGATGTGTTGCTGTGGAATATCATCTCTGCTGCCTGGATGTTGAGCTGTTAGCATGTCAGCTAACAGTTTTCAGTCAGAGGCCTGTTCAGATACGATGCAACACCGACTGCTGCTGCCAAAACAATTCTGAAGATATTTGTTTTCCTTTGGGATACTGAAAATATTTATTAAATAGTGTAATTTCTAACATCTCAGTTGTTCTTAAACCATGTTTGTTTGTAAAAGTGGAGCTGTGTAGATTGAAACTGTTAACACGATGTTAAATCATCTTCCCATGTTTTGGCTGCTATCTCTCAGCCTCTCCATCGAATCTGCATCGGTTCCGCTCCGACGGCCTGCGGGCCGAGGCGGATAAAGCGCTCCGTACTGACGGCGGGAGGATTGGGAGGTTTCCCACCAGATCCCATTTGTGTGAAGCTATTAGCGCCGAGCAGCTCTCAGCTCCGCCCGATACGCCTCTGAGATTAGGAAATGGTTTTACAGTAAGAGGATCGGCCGCCTGGAGGTGAGGAACACACACCGAGGCTGACGGGACCGGAAACCACGCAGCAGCGAAACGATCCAAGAAGGAATGAGAAATAAAAAATGATCAGCAACGTGACGTCACACAGGAAGCAGCGTTTCAGGAGCGACTTCAGCTACAGACACAGACCTTATCAATAAATAACTGTTTAAAGACGTACGAATTTTACTGTATTAAACTTTTGACGGGACCCGGTTAGGGTCACAAGACACCAAGAGACGTGAAATGATTTTCAGAATCTCAGCGATGTGACCCCACAGTGGTATGGAGGGCCAAAAGGGACAAAATTATATTCATGAGTAAATATAGCATGAAATAAATAACTGTACAATTAAACAATGTGTAGTTAAATACATTTTAATCATATGCATAAAATCAGTTAAATAAAAAATATGCATAATTATTTATTGTATGTATGTAATGAGTATGTGTATATAACTATCTACATAAAGATAAATATATAAGGGTTTTGTATTACTGTGAAATGTTTGTCCTGTTACCATTTACTTGGTTTCTCCTGTTTTCCTTAATTCCTGACTTCCTGTTTTATTGTGAAATTCCCGGTCGGTCCTGCTTCCTGTATTTCCTGCCTCAGCTGTTTGGTGTTGCTAATCAGACAGAGTTCGGTTCTGTTCGGATGTTTTCCTGGTTTGGTTCCTGCAGCATGTGTTCAGGTGAGCCGCTTTTAGAAGTTAATGAACAAAATAAAACTTTTCAGTTTAATTAGAGAAACAAACAAACACACCTGGACCTGCCGCCATGAAGGCCAGGTGATCACCGGGTTGGTCAAATGTTTTATTGTGGCTGTTTTAATGAGGATGATGATGAAGGTTCAATAGGTTCAATACAAACAGGAAGCTAGCAGGTTAGCTAATGAGCTAATGAGGCCAGTCCAATGCTGCAGGCTTGTTAGGGTCACTAAAAAAAAAGAACTGTAAATTTCAGACACAAAAAAAAATCAGAATTTTTTTAGATTAATCCAAGAAATTTTCTTTAAAAAACAAAGAATTTCTGAGTTTCTACAGTAAAAAAAAAAGTCAACATTTGGAAATTTTATAAGTTTGAAAAGTAAAAAAAAAAAATTACCTCGAAAATGTCAGACATTAACCTTAAAATCTTTTTTTTTTCTTTTTTTTTTAGAAAATGTTAAACTTTTCAAACTTGGAACTTTTTTCTAGAAAACTTCTGAGAGATTACTTTAAAAAAAAAATCTTTTTCTAAAAAATATTTCCTGCTATTGAAACTCAGAAATATTCTAGTATTTGATAGAAAATTTGGGAGATTAATTTCACAATCTGAGTTTTTTTGTAGAAAATTTCTGACTTCTGGAAATTTCCTCCATCTTTTTCCATTTAGCGGTGCCTTAATACGCCGCCGTATGAAGCAGTTCTCTGTCCGATTACTTTATTTTTCTTCCAGGTTTTGTTTGGACCTTTAACAGATTTCTGGTAGAGGTGTTCAAAGTGTGGCCCGGGGGCCATTTTGCGGCCCTCAGAATGATTTTGTGGACCAATCAATCAAAACTTCAGACTGGCAGAAATCTGCTGCGTCGGCTCTGGATGCAGACAAATTATCTGATCTGTATCTAATTAACCACATTTTAATCTACAAAATAATTTATTCAAAACTTCTTTCTGTGCTAAATTATTTAATAAATAAACTTATGAACACAACAGTGGTCTTTTCCAGCGTCCAATCTGATCGTTTAAATCAGGGGTGTCAAACTCAATTTCACCAAGGGCCACTTCAGCATATTGGCCACCCTCAACGGGCCACATTGACGGTATAAATCAGGAATGCCCAAGTGCAGTCCTGCAGACTGCAACTTTTAGATGCGTCCCTGCTAAAACATACCCCAGACAAAAAGTTGACTTCCCTCATTAGCAGCAACTCAGTTCTGTAGAGGCCTATGAATGAGTCAATGATCCAGGTGTGTTAGAGAAGGAACGCATCTAAAGTTGCAGTGACAGGTCTGGAAAACTAGACTTGGGCAACCCTAGCATAAATGTATGAAAATACAATGTTAAAAATAAATTAAACAACACCTCATATTGTTAAATAACTGATTTTATATATTCAAGTTTTAAATATTACATTTGAGTTTGCATGGATGTAAAATTACTGCTCAGTTTAAAAATATGCTCAGTATTTTTAAACTGCTCAGCTAAACTTCGCTCTTTAGCTCGTTAGCTTGTCGATGTTTCAGTTTTATTCGCTGGGAAAATTATTCTTTGTCTGCTTTGAAGATAAGCAGACAAATAATAAAAAACAAGTTTTGATATTAACTCTCAACTTCATTCACAAAACCTTTTCGTTATTTATTACACAACAAACATGTATTTCACATAAGAACAAAACAATGAGGTGACGTTGCCTGTCCTTGAACACAACGCTGATCCTCTTCACCCTGTCACCAACTCACACACATCCTCATTGTGTTGTGTTCTGTAAATAAACAAAACACAAGCAAAATCAATAAACTATATGCATATTCCAGTATACTGAGTTTTGGTTTTACATTCATTCTATTTAAATGTAGTTTGTTTGTGCTTACCAATGTTTTCTGGCCGGATGTCAGGCACCGTTTTCCCCTGGTCAGTTGGTCGATGTCTGGTTTTAGTTCTATTCTGTGGAAATCCGCAAAACGGCGTGTAGGTTTTCGTCAGTAATGCGCGATCTGTGCTTGGTCTTGTTTAAAGTCATTATTGAAAACATCTGTTCGCACAGATAGGTGCTTCCAAACATGGACAAAACACGAGCTGCATGGAGTCGAAGCTGCGGCATCAAATCAGGGGCAGTAGACGGTAAAAGTCCTCGATTGAAACATCACGGAACTTCGCTCTTTAGCTTGTTAGCTTGTCGATGTTTCAGTTTTATTCGCTGGGAAAATTAATAATCAGCTTGAGGTGACTCTGCTGCACTCTAGTGGCGAGAAGCCGTAATGTTGGTTGGTAAGAATCAGAAGGCATTATGGGAGATGTAGTTTGTAGTCAATTCGTGCTCAAAACCTATTTTAAGTCAATCAATGGGGCTGTAAAACGGTGGTAGGGGGGAGAGGGCCACATAAAATGACGTAGCGGGCCACATGTGGCCCGCGGGCCTTGAGTTTGACACATGTGGTTTAAATTAATCCCACAGATTAACGTTTTTTTCTGGCATGAGAAAGTTTAGGTTGGCAGGAAATGAGGTCACAACCAGGAAGTGTTGCTGCTCTCCCCCTCCATCGGAGCAGCGTGGAGAGAAACAGCCGTGTCATAATTTATGACATAAAAAGCATGAATGTTTCAGGCGCTCCGTGTTTACGGCAATCATTTCCTTACTGAAAGATTCATGTGGATGTTCTGCTGCTGAATATTTCAGGAAACAAACAGAAACATTTCTGCTCTGAGCTTTAAACTCCTCCGATCAGCCGGCCAGCAGAATCTGAGATTCAGAGAGGAAACAGAGATATCTCAATCTGTTATTATTATTATTATTATTATTATTATTATTATTATTATTATTATTATTTAGATAAACGTAAATATTAGTGACTTTAATTTCCTTTGTGCTTCTTGTCGTTATTAGATTGTTCTAGATTTTTATTTCCAGTGAGCGTTTATTGAAAACTGTAAAATTTATTTAGACAAATTGTTTATATTGTTTTAACTCCATATGTTTTTTTTTTACTTTGTAGTTATTAAGTTTTTGCACATATAAAACACAGAAAACATGAATTTAAAAAAAACATTGAACACCTCCCAACCACAATTAACACTAAGGGACTAAAATCAAATAAAATCCAACTTTAAAACAAAAAATATAAGAAATAAATAAAAAGGGAAAAAGTTCAAATTATTATTTTTTCCCTTTTTTCATGTTTTTTCTTTTCCTTCCTTTTATTTTTTCTATTGTTTGTTTTTCTTTCCTTCTTTTTACTTTCTTTATTCTTAGAGTTTTCTTCCTTCCTTCCTTCCTTCCTTCCTTCCTTCCTTCCTTCCTTCCTTCCTTCCTTCCTTCCTTCCTTCCTTCCTTCCTTCCTTCCTCCCTCCCTCCCTCCCTCCCTCCCTCCCTCCCTCCATAATCGTGACCTCTGACCTTTCCTGACTCCATAAAGCAGCAGTGTGGTCAGACGTATGAGTCTTTGTGTGGAATCGCTGCGGCCGGAGGAGGCCGCTCTTCCTGCAGCCGCCTGGTGGGAATCTTTCATCCCGCCTGCGCGATGCCCTTCAGAGGGACCCGCCGGCTGTTTGGATGCTGGCCAAGGTTGCCATGGAAACGCAGCGACGACAGGGGGGGGGGACAGGAAAGGCTGTGATGGAGAAACACTCTCTCTGATTCCCAGTTAGAAAACACGACTTCAACTCAGAGACAAAAGGAACAATGGAGCATTTTATGGCTAATGCTAATTTATTAAATGCTAATTGTTGTTTTTTTTAGTAAAAACTAAATAATTCAAACTAAAAACTTACTGAGTTTCTCTTTCCGTTTCTCCAGCAGCAGGATGAGACCTGCTGACCTCAGAGCAGCGCCGCCGTGTTTCAGGTGAGGCTGAACCTCCTCAGATCAACAGGTGAATGAATTAAAGCTCCGATCAAACGCGCTAAATTAAAATGGATGTTTGACTGAAGCCGCCGCGCGCCGTGAAAAATACATCAGCATGAATGCATGAATGAATGCATGCAGCGTGGTGACAGCAGGAGAGATCATGAATAAATGAACAAATGAAATGAAGAAAGCCAAACATTAGACATGTTTAATTGATCAGCATCAAAATAGGAATAATGCTCAACAACTGAGCGAACTGACGGCTGAATCAGAGCCGCAGGTCTGGAGTTTCACTGGCAGCCAGGAAAAATCTAAACTGTCCAGGATTAAAGCTGCAATGATACCAGAATAAATCTGTGTTAAATCTGAGAATAAAGCCTTAAAAATGAAATTAATTATAATGCCGGAATAATAATAATATGAGAATAAACTCCTAATAATACTAGAATAGTCATAATTTTATCAAGAGAAATTTGTAATCAGTGAATAAAGTGGTAATAATAGAATATTCATATCAGTCGTCATGTTACCAAAATACATTTGTAGTCTGTAAAGTCATAATAATACAAGAATAAATTCAGATTAATATGAGAATAGTCATAATTTAACCAATAAGTCGTTTGGTTTTCCTCTGTTAGTTTTTATAAATGTTGAAAGTTTTTAATCGTGACGATGGGCTGGATGATGTTTTTAATTAATCTGATATGAAGATGATCAGCACAATGTTTTACTTTGTGAAGTAATTCCTTACACAGCTCTGAACCTGCAGCTTTTCTAGCTTCCTGTAGCTGCTAGCTGCTAACGCTAATCCTAGTTTCCTGGAATCAGATAAATAATTCAATAATTCCTACATTATAAATTAATAAAGAGTCATAATCAATCCTACTACTTCTGAACCAGTAGCTCATCAGAGTTTAAACATTCTCCTTTTCTAGCTTCCTGTAGCAGCTACTTGTGCAGCAGGGCTAATGCTAGCTATAGCTGTTTGTAAAGTTAGTCAAAAATTAACAACAATTCAATTTAGTTAATTTTCTCCATGTTGTTCATAAATGTCACAAACTAAATGTTTTGTTTACAGACTAAATGTTTTGCTAGCTCAGAGTTTAATGTTACAAATGGCACCCCGTAGGTTAGCCTCTGTATCCATGGCAACGAAACGTTTTACTGAACTTTAATGTAAGAAGTGAAATTCTGTTGTTGTTGTTGGCTTCATGAAATGTTTGTAGTTATTCATTACAAAAAAACAAACAAAAAAAACCTCAGCTTTATTGTTGCCGTGGAAACCTGTTGGTCATGACTTTTGTTCCCTAGTTTAGTTTTCTTTTCATTTGCTGCTTTAATCCTCAGTCTGTTGAGTTTTGGTCATAAATGATGTTTCTCAGAGAAACAGAATGTTTTAATTACAGTAAAAAAAGAGAAAGTTTATTTTTTTAAGTGTTATTTCTTCTAATCTTGACACGTTTAATCTCTCTCCCCTGAGGCTTCCTGTTTCATCCTGTCACATTAAAACACAACCACTACATTATCCTTAAGCATTTCTAATATCGCCGCTCCATTTGGGGGACAGTGGTCGTTTTAATTTGGGCCCCGATGGGAATGGGATTCTCTCCCAGGCTGCGTCGCTGCCTTGCTCATCCGATTAGGGACAGCAGAGCGGTAAACGGCGTCTCCCCGGGGAGCGCAGGGAGAGAGGCTCCTATTGGAACTGATAAATCAAACTGATACAGGATCATTATGTAAATTCTCACCTCAGAGGCCACTGAGTGTGTGTGTGTGTGTGTGTGTGTGTGTGGGGGTGTGTTTGTGGGTGTGTGTGTGTGTGTGTGGGTGTGGGTGGGTGTGTGTGTGTGTGTGTGTGTGTGTGTGTGTGTGTGTGTGTGGGTGTGTGTGTGTGTGTGGGTGTGTGTGTAAGAGAGAGAGTATGCAGTAAGGCAAACACTCACACAGAAAATATTGTCCTCTGCCAGCTGAGACCCAAACAATAAGAAAACAAATAATAAAACTTCATTATCCTCGAGGACGACCACTTTTTATTTATTTATTTATTTTTATTTTTTTTTGGTTGCTTCTCCTTTTTTCCACCTCAGAGACGCCAGAACAACATGTCGGCTTCTCATGTCTGAAATGAATCCCACCTTTAAATCTGTTATTTAGTTTCACTCCAGTTAAAGGAAAAGAGCAGCTGGAACTGATTTTAAAGAAATTCTCTTTTCTTGTTTGGTTAACAAAATGTAGAAACGGCTGCAGAATATTTGAAAAATCTTAAAGTTGATAATATTGGTGAATGTTGGCATCAGTTTCCATATCTGCCTGTTTTCTTTATCTGTGCCTCCACATCTCTAAACATTTGGTCCTTTGGCTAACAACATTAGCAATGGTTAGCTACTGCAGCTAACTAAAAAGTTAGCAGCGCTAACCTCAAGGGGGTAATTATAAACTTTTGATTTGCTAATGCTAACATGCTTTACCGACATGCTAATTAACTAACACGAAACGCTATCCCAACATATTTAGCAGAAGCTAATGCTAACAAGCTGAACCTACTGTACGTGATATTCAGTAGAAGCTAACGCTAAAGTGTTATCCCAACATATTTAGCAGAAGCTAATGCTAACATGCTGTACCTACTGTACGTGATATTCAGTAGAAGCTAATGCTAAAGTGTTATCCCAACATATTTAGCAGAAGCTAATGCTAACATGCTGTACCTACTGTACGTGATATTCAGTAGAAGCTAACGCTAAAGTGTTATACCAACATATTTAGCAGAAGCTAACAGTAAAGCAGCATCCCAACATGGTGTCTCCTCTGTGTCTCTCCTTCTCTCTCTCTCTGTCTCTCTTCCTCCCTCTCCTCCCTCTCTCTCTCTCTCTCTCTCTCTCCTGTTCACTGAAGGATGTAGAAACATGGAGATTCTGTCGTTCCCTCTCTTCCATGTCAGAAGCATTTTGCCGGGTGATTAATCGCCGCAGCGAGCGTTCGAGCCCCGCGGTCGCCCCACGGGCATCGCCACGATCCGTGCACCTGCCACTCGAATCCACTGACCCCCCTCCCTACTCCCACCACTCACACACACACACCCACGCACACGCACACACACACACACACACACATACAAAACCTCTGAAAAATATCTCATACTGACTGGATGTGCAAAGTTGGAGGAAATGTCTGACTGAGTCTGATGAGGTTAGTGGAGTAATTATTAGCAGTCAGTATCTTACTGGCAGCAGATGAGTCCCTGGAAGAACCGAACCGGATCTTAAAGTGCGACAGAGTGTTCGGTCCACGCTGAGAAATAAAAGAAGTTATGAGAATAAAGTCATAAAATTACAACAATAAAGTTATAAAATTATGTAAACTTGTACGAGAATAAAGTGGTGACAGTACAACTTTATTTTTAAATATCGCCTTATTCTCAAAATATTACAGCTTTATTCTCATAGTATGACTTCTTGTGATTTTAGGACTTTGTTGTATTATTTTGACATTATTCTCCAGACTTTATTCTTGTAAAAAAACTAGAAACAAGTTTTTTCAAGAAATTTTCTGAGATTAATCTCAGAATTTCAGAGTTTTTTCTGTACTTTTCTGTACTCAACAGGCCTGAAGTGGCGTCTTAATGTCGACTGGCTGCAGTGTTTTTCCATTACATTTGTTTTTTGTGTGTGTTTTGCAGTTTGCCTCATTCATGCACGTTTGTACTTATTTGCCTCCGTATTTAAAAATGAGTGACGGTTCAGCTTGTTGACTGAAACTCTAAACTTCCTGTGATTCTGGACGATCAACAGGAAAATCTGTGAAGATTCAACCAAAACGAGCAAAAGCCGAATTTAATTCACCGAGTTGGTTGGAAAAATTCTTCCACCTTTTATTTGATGATCAGACGATTTTAAAACGACTGATTTTAAAACGACTGATTTTAAATCGATTGATTTTAAAACGAGTGAGCAAATCTCAGGCCCACCATGCATCTGGCTCACCGCAGTGTGTGTGGGTGTGGGTGTGTGTGTGTGTGTGTGTGTGTGTGTGTGTGTGTGTGTGTGTGTGTGGGTGGAGATGCCACTTGTCAGCAGCTGGATCTGGTGGGACTGAAACAAACACACTTTGTATAAAATTCCTTTTCCTACGAACCGATTTCTCTGTATCACTTCCTGGATGACATCATCAGTTAGCTGGCTCTGCTAATCCACCTCCTTTGCTTTTGCTGCTCCTCTCTAAGTCTCTGTTTGGCCGTTCGGTAACAGAGATGTTGGAGTAGGGGATGAGATGCTTCTCTCATTTTCAACTCCTCTAAGATTTGGGGTCAAAGTTCAGGTGGTGTTTGATTTTAAAGGTTTTTAATCTATAAATGAATAAATAAAGTCTGATTTTATATAATAATAATGTATAAAGTGAGCTAATCAGTGTTTAGCCAGGTAAGCCTTCTTCACGACGAGGAAGAGCCTGAAGAGTCTTCATCGCAGCAGAAACGGAGCGATGAAGACTAAGAGGAAGGAAGTCGTCCTGTTGGTCTTAAAAAAGTTATTTTGTCAGTCGGACCGGGTTTGCAGCGGATCCGGCTGCTGCTGCTGCTTCTCTTGTTAAAAAGAGAGAAAGACGAACATTAAAATCCCAGGAGGTGAATTATGGCTGCAGCCTGACAAACCTTATAAAAACCCAAACAGACGACCTGATCTGCATAAAACCAACAGGAAACTGACAGATTTCAAAATAAAACCACTGAAGCTCATCCATTTTATTTGCCAAAGATCTTCTATTCCCCCTGATGATGGATTTGGATAAGTTTGAACTTCTTCCTGCTCTCTCTGCGTCCATGAATCCTGATTTTGGGGTCAAAGGTCAGGTATTATTTGAGCTTTAGAGATGCTAATTATCTGCACAGCATCTAGAATCAGAGGAAATTATTTTATGAAAAAGTAAGACCTCAACAAGAAATTGATAAATGTCAAACCACCAATAGCAAAACTATTCTATAAAATCCTGATTTTGCTGATTGAACCTCGTCTAGATGTCGACCATCTGCCTTCAGCGTCAGACTGAACGTTAAACGAAGACGATTATTTCTTCTTCTCCGTCACTTAAGAGCCGTAATTCTCCTCTGCATGCAGCGCCGTTATTAATACAGCACATTTAAGTTCATGTCCAGCTGATTTATGGGGCCCGTGTTTCAGGCCGCTGTTCATTTGTTTTCTGCCGCGCTGCCTGGCACACATGTTTGGCCCGGGGTGAGAACAAACAGGAAGTAGAGATCAGGCCCTGGTTCTGATTGGCCGGGCCGCTGCGTCATCCAGGATGAACTCGTTTGTTCTCCGTTGTTTGGCGTCCAAGCTTTAACTGCCCTGGATTTTCATCTGCAGCCAGAGGCGGGAAGAGAAACGGGCACCATTTGGTGTTTATGTAAATGTGCAGGGGGAAAAAAACCACACAACAAAAAACAAAATGGCTGCCTGCCAAAAGCTGTCGGTAAACAAAGCTGGTTCGAACAGCGGGCTGTTAAGGTGGAGCGGCGGGATGGAGCCGGAGGTGCAGGCGGCGCCAGCGGAGCTGGAACACCTTAACTGCCCCCCCACACCGCCCCGGCCCTGTTTGAGGGGCGGGAGGGCTGTCGCCATGGCAACCTACCATCCAATAATCATTCACAGCAGAAGATCTGACCTAGATTAGCTGCAGGTTCTCACTGTAGGTCCACTTAAAGCCAAACACTGCGGAGAGTCGGGCATTTGGCAGGAAACAGTGGCGACCCCAAGAGGGGGTTCAGGGGGGGCCGGGGCCCGCCTGGATAAATGTCTTTTTGTTTTTTTCTCCTGTCATCCTAAAAGTTTTGACTTTCCTGGTCTTTGTACCTTTAATGAGATTTTATTGAGGTTCCACTGGCAGCAGATCAGGATCATCAGGTGGATTTTCTAACTAAAACTGAGCTGAAGTCCATCTGTTAAAGGGGCAGGATTCGGTTAAATCAACTTTTATGAGCTTTACATTGTTATCATTTTATCCCCCCATCAAAACAAACCTGGAGTGTTGCCTTGATTCTTTCATGCATGTTTGAGAAATCCTTTAGTCTCCATGGCAACCATTCAGCTGCAAAACGCCTGGATGGACCTAGCCCCGCCTTCCCCACTCAGCTCCTTCAGACTAGCCAGCAGCAATTAGCAAACACCTACTGAGCTCATTATAAGAGCTGCTGCTCAGCGCAATGCTGGTAAAAATGTTAATGGAGGAGCCATGTTGGGAGGCGGAGCTTCAGAAAGAGCAGGAGCTTCTTAAAGAGACAGAGGCCCAATTTACAGTACGAAGTAATTTTTTTAAAGTCATATTTTATATATGTAGCATTTTTCTTACAACTGAAGGTAACATATGATATAAGCACATAATTCTGCCCCTTTAATATGCCTTAAATGTCCAAATTATTCAGCAACTTTTAACAATTTACTTTTATAAAAGACAAATGCAGGAAAAAAACTTTTAGAAAGATTTTATTTGTAAAGCTGACACATTTGGACATCAAGTCGTATTGATGTTTATTATGGTTGCCAAAATATTCCATATCTTGATGTTATTGTTACTCATTTATATCAAAATCAACACAAACCAATTTGTCACATTTCCTTAAAAAGTCCAACTTCTTCCTGCCGGTTTCGCTCTGCAGGAAGTTTTTAGCTCCAACATGGCGACAGGCAGGAAGAACATGGCTGACTGTTCTCACACCTTCTGCTTACAGAATAAACTGTTTCACAGGAAATACAAGTTATTTCTTTAAACTAACTTCATCCCAACCACTGAGCACAGCGGAGGTTCTGTGATGCTGCGGGATTTAAATAAAATGGATATAAAAGCAAAACTGATTTTGTAAAAACTAACCATCATTACAGTGGCTGCCACTGCCGTGCCTCATCACTGGAATCTCTTTAGAAGTGATTTAAACCTTTAATCTTATTTAACTGACTATTAGAAACGCATTTTAATCAGCAGGGCGCCCCCTGCAGGACGGATCAGCCAATTATAGCAGATAATGCAATTAAGATTTGCATATTTAGCATAAACTCCACAATAGGAAGTGTAGATGTCAGCAGATAGTGTGTGCAGATGTCTCTGGTGGCGGGTCGCAACATTAATCTTCCCTGTTTTGGGGCTTCCAGTGTGTGTGTGTGTGTGTGTGTGTGTGTGTGTGTTTGTGTGCGTGTGTGTGTGTGTGTTATAAATAACCATGTTTGGATTTTCTTCTTTGAAAAAAGCTCGTATTTATCTCTGCCGTCCGCAGCTTTCTGCCGCGTCATACGGAGCTGCAGCGCCGGTAGGAGACCAGGTGCAGCTCCGTCCTCCGTGTGTGTGTGTGTGTGTGGGTGTGTGTGTGTGTGTGTTGATAATTGTGGGTTTCTACCTGCTACACTAATGATCTGCAGCTGTCAGGAGGGAAGCAAAGAGGGAAAAAGTGAAAAATAGCAAAACAAATGAAGAAATCGGAGCAAAAAGATGAAATTCTCCCAAACAAACGTTTTATTCTGGTCGTGTTTCAAACACAAACTTTATTTTCTTTTATTGTATTTTATGACACATTTAGTATTTTTACAAAACAAAAACATCTTTACATATAAAAATGTGGAAATTCTTGAGTCATAACTTTGCAGAAACTCCTGCAGCTTCTTTTGGAAAACAGGATGGAAAGAAAGTTTCCACAGACTCTCCTCTGGATTTAGGCCTGGACTTTGACTAGGCCGTTCTTTGAGCCAAACCCATCGTTGTTTAAGGTTAGGGTCAATGATTTTGTGTTTCATGGATGATGCAGGACAGTAATTTTTAATAAAAAAGATGATTCTATGGAGGAGGGATCCTGCCAATATTTACAATAAAAATAGAAAAAAATGGCTTCATAAATGTGCCAAATATTGCATCCAATAAATAAAAACAAACTTTTAAAAAAAATGAAACATTACTCATATCATTTTTGATTAGTTTACTTTTTTCCATTTCTTTTCTTATTATGTATTTAATATTTTTTTAGTTGGTTTTAAAAAAAATATTTTTCATTTACTACTTGCAGTTGATTTTTCTCCTTTAATATTTTTTCTTTATTTTTCCTTGTTTAGTCTTTTCTCCTTTTATTTACAGAAATATTCATTTATTTTTCTAATGTTCTTTGTTGATGTGGCTGAAAACATGGAAAATTAGCTAATACTAATAATGGTAAATTAATTTAGTTGAAAACAAATATAAATTTATGTCAATAATTTATTGGAAAGTGTGAAAAATATTTCACATTATTATCAAGTGGTAATTTTGGCAGGTTGAGTCCTCCGTAGTCCACAGCAGCGATTCCATTATTTCTTGTAGCAGTTTCTCTAAAGCTGCAGTGTTATCCAGCCACCACTAGGGGGTGCACAACTCTAAAGAAACTCATTTTAATTTGAAGTTTTCCAGTAAAAACCAGAATAAATTGTGTGTATTTTTACCGTCTGAACCAGATTTATTTTGCGTCCGTAGACGGAGAAAGTCTCGTTTTGGTTCCTAACAGCTCGGATGATTTCACCCAGAGTTCTGTTCTTGTTCATCTGTTTGCTTCGGTTCCTTTTCCTGGCAGCTTCAGACACGTTTTCCATCCTGCACCAAATGTTAGACAGGAAAGTCTGCAGAGACGAGGAATGGTCCGCTGCCAGTCGGCAGAAACCAGACCGGACCGGGCCGCTGCCGAGCGGCACCGACAGATGAGCCAATGACTCAACGCAGAACCCGCAAAACAAAATGGATTCCCGCTTTCAAAACTCACAGGAATCAAACTTTGGGTTTCCTGACATCACTAGAAACTGTTGTGAGAAACGACGATGGAGCGAAACGAAACCTGCAGGTTTTTGGGATTTTCCATTTCCTGTTCAGTCAGCTGGTGAGAACATATGCACAGCAATCCCCCCTACACACACACACACACACACACACACCCACACACACACCCCTACACACACACACACAGAGAGTTAAAGCAGCTGTTCAGGACTGCATCATTCTGACTATTGTGGGAAATATTTCGGCATTAAATCGTCTGACTTCATTCAGGAAGTGAGTTGATCCGTCCAAATGGACGGAGCGCCGACTTCTCGGGTCGGTTCTGCAGTTACACACGTTCATGCAGAGGGAAGAAACGTGAAGATTTCTGAGCTCTGAACGAAAAAAATGTGAAAGAATTTGGATTAATCTGAGAAATTTAATAAACATTTTTGCAAATTTCTGAGCTAAAAAAGCTAAAAACAAAAATTTGAAATTTTACAGAAAAAACTTTGAAATGTTTTAGTTTGAAAAAACACAAGGACATTTCTTGGCGCCAAAAGTTGAATTTGCGAGAAAAAACTTTTTTTAGATGAATCTCAGAAACCAAATAACATTTCAGTAAACTGTTTTAACTTTTACTTTATAATAATTGAAAAGCAGATCAGATTTTTTTTGATAAATTATTTTTCTGTTTTTGTCATTTTCCCTCCAACTTTCTGAGGCCCTCTAGCGCCGCCTGGTGGCCACCAGCTGCTCCTCTTAGATCGTTGCTGATGACTTTCCATCCTGGTGTTTTCCATTTATTTCCTTCTATACACAGTGATGGTCTAGCTGTTACCGTGACGACCGCTAAATGGGAAGAAGTGAACACACCTTCCCCCAGCGCAGCAGCAGCTGCACCTGCAGGCTGACTAATGCCATCCTGCGTGTGTGTGTGGGTGGGGTGTGTGTGTGTGTGTGTGTGTGTGTGTGTGTGTGTGTGTGGGGGTGGGTGTGTGTGTGTTTGTGTGTGTGTGTGTCTGTGTTCATATCATCAGGTCACATTTTTCATACCTGCTTCTAAAGAGTGTGCATGTTGGCTGAATGGAGCAAAGATGGCTGACTGATTCTCTGTGAACATCTGCGAGAAGGACCCCTGCTGAGGTGGCCAGAGCTTGCCTGACAAAAAAACAAAAAATTAAACCTTTAAAATTTTATTTTTTATTCAAAATTCTTCTTTAGGTTTTTAACTCTTGTGAATAATTAAATAATAATTAAGACTCAACTCCAAGATATCTGAAGATGGATTTGATGTTATGTAACATTTTCTCACAGATTAGAGGAGAGTGAATAATTTTGCTTCTGTATGTAAATAAAATAAGACAAATTAGTTTTTCTAAATTTAAACGTTATTTTTTTTATCTCGTTTTTCTTTTCATAAAAAACTTTTATTTATAGATTGAAATACATCAGAAAGCCAAATCTGCCAGGGGTGTGAATACTTTTGTAACTTTAGTTCATTAACAGAAATAATTACAATTTATAGAAGAAACTGAAAACAATCAGGCCAAACCGTTGCTATTTAATCTCAGACTTTGACTAGGCCACTCCTAAACCAGAGTTTCTTGGCGTCATGTTGAGGTAGTGAAGAGTTTATTTTTAGTATTTGGACCCGAGTGTCTCTAGAAAACCAAAATCTCTCATTTTCTCTGACTGTCTTGAACTCACCATGAAGGAAGCGGCGGTCAGAAACTTTCCTCTCCGATGGATTCATTACTGCTGTTGTTCTGCGGCTCGCGCTGCTGGCTGCCAAACGGAATTAAAAACCAATTATTGATAAATGAAGAGTGGCTTCAGTGTGTGTGTGTGTGTGTGTGTGTGTGTGTGTGTGTGTGTGTGTCTGGAACAGAGCCTAGTCCACAGCACTACATCTGTCATCGCAACGCCATGACAACTACTCATGTGTGGCTCAGCATCCTGTGCATTCAACACACACATCTGCACGCTGCAGGAGTGTGTGTGTGTGTGTGTGTGATGCATGTCTGCATGCAGCTGCTTGTGAACAAGTGAAGGTTTGTTGTTCCTGTTTGTGACAGATTGACGTGAGCGCAGATGGACAAGGATGAACATCTGAGTTTTACTTCACAAGACAGAACACAAAACTCGAGATTCCTGGAGAGTTTCAGCTTCATCAGAGTTTAGCCGCTGCCGCCGCCGCTGCCTCGTCCGCCGCTGCCGCTGCCGCTCGCTGAGCTGATGATACCAGGAAAACATCTAAACAGGCTCAGATCTGTATGGCAGCTTATTAGGGCCACAATTGATACAGAAAAGAGTAAATTTCTGTTAAAAAACTCGGAAATGTTGAGAGTACTCTAAAACAAATCTTACAAATTTCTGAACTCCAGAATAACATTTTCAAGAAAAAAATTCAGACATTTTGAGATTAATCTCAGAAATTTTCTAGAAAAATCTTGGAAATTTCAAGAAAAATACATTTTCTACAAAAATCTACATTTTCTGAGCTCAGACATTTTTATATTCTACTTTGAGATCGTGAAGTAGAAAAGTTTCAAATGTAAAATATTTTCTGAGTTTCAAAAGTCAACATTTTTTGACTTTTCAACAACTGAAGTTATTTTCCTGCAAACTTTAGACTTTTGGAGCTTAAAACTTATTTTAGAAAATTTCTGAGATGAATCTCAAACTTTGAGTTTTTTCTTGTAAATTCTAGACTGAAGGCCAGAGGCAGCGGTCAAGCCTTTGGGATATAATATAAGTTTGGAACGTTTCGTTCTCAGTCCAAGTGTTTGGTTAAAAAGTGAGTCAAATTTTACTTTTGTGGTTCAGAAACTAAACCTGTCAGAAACCAGAGTGACTCTGATGAAACATGGCGTCACTTTGAGGCGACTTCCTCCAAAACTCCAACAACAAACACGGTAAACGAGGCGTTGACTCTAAATTGACCTTATAAGTGAGAGCTTAGCTTGATAACATGATGACACACACACACACACACACACACACACACACACATTTACGGTTCCACATACGCAGGAAATTCTTATTAATCCCAGCCATAATTCTGTAAATCCATCAACTGATCCTTATCTGTGCAAACTGGGCTAATATTAGAGCAGATGCAAAGAAACGTGTGTGTGTGTGTGTGTTTATAAATGCATTTACATACGTGTGCGTGTGTGTGTGTTGCAGCGACGGAGGCGGTTTCCAGAAAACAGTTTTGTAATTACATCTGGAAGTCTCGTTATCTGACAGCGAGCGGCCGACGGCCAACGCTTTGAAATGCGGCGGCTGAGCGACGCGGCGACGCCCCAACGACGTTCCTGCGCCTGATAAAGAAAACGGATGTAATTACGTCTATTAGCATTTCTGAAACCGGAGTTCGATTGGCTGCCAGGCGCAAAAAAAAACAACACAACACAACAAGCTGTTGGAGCTTCTCTTTGTTTACAATTAAATGATCATTTCTGGGTTTTAATATTTCTCATTGATGTCCTTCTAAAAGTTGGATTGTTTCTGTTTCTGTGGAGCTACAACTGAAGGAAGTGAAAACTAAGTTCACCTTTAACAGGAAGCTTTACACGACAAAAACAAAACAACAATCAGTAAAGAAACATTCAAGGAACAAAATAAAAGAAAGTGATGAACAGCTGGAAAAAACTAATTAATATTCCAATTATTAATAATCAAGAGCAGCTCCAATCAGCTGCATCTTCGTTTGAAGGAAGTCAGAGTTTCAGCTGTTTTGCAGTTTTCTGGAGGTTTCACACAACAGCAGCAGATCGAAATGTTCTCCAGGTGATAGAAGGCTGATTTTCTAACCGTCTTTATGTGACTCTGAAGGTCCAAACCCAGATTTCAGCCTGATCTCTGGTTTCTATCTGCTGTAACTGAATCTAGATCGTTCCAAAAGTTATGACTTTAGTTTTGTTTCTTTTCAGGTGGATAAAGTTGCAGCAACAAGAAAACTTTTGAAAATATTCTGAAATATTAGGAAGTTAGTTTACTTGATGTTGAAACCAACCAAATAGCCTCCTTAATGCTTCTGGACCAATCACAACGCAGGAAGCAACGCCTTGTCCCAGCCAGCCAATCAGTGATGACCTCTTATGTATATTTGAAAAAAAAAATCCCTGTTTGTGGTTTTCAATATTTTTAATTTTTTAATGGTAAATTATTTGCCAGGTCTGAAGAGAAGCAGGTCAGTGAAAATGTTATTGAACAGCTTTAGGGTGTTTTTTATATCAGAATTTTGATTTTACACTGAAAATTCAAATTGATTTTCTCATAATTTTGAACTTAGATTTAGAACTTGGACTTCTTTTCCCCAGAATTCTGACTATAATATCAGAATTTTTACTTTAGATTCAGAATTCTGACATTTTTTTCTCACAATTTTGACTTCACGCTTAGAATTCAGTTTTTTTTCTGAATATTTTGACTTTATATTCATAATTCTGACCGTAATCTCAGAGTTTTGACTTTTTATCTCAGAAAATTAAAGTTAGATTTCCGGGGTTTTTTTCACATGGCCCTAATCTCCTTCCGTAGAAATGACCTGATAACGCTCGCCTGTATCCTCCCGCCCAGAGAACCTCCAGGGTTTCTTCTTCTTTTTGTTTGTTTCTAGCTGCAGCCGAGCGGTTCGGCTCGTTTTCCCACACTCCCCCCGTGTGACGGGTGAGGATGTTAGCGGCGGTTTAATTAATACCACAGAAGATCGGCGCTCCGCTCCCCTCGCCGCATCCGGACATTAATCAGAGGTATTTTCGGGGGAAGCGAGGCGGCGCAGGTGCAAATCGTCGGGGGCAGAAGAGGGAGCGGCGGATGATGTATGGAAATACACGAAGAAACCTGATCCGGCCGTCCAATCATCATCCATCACCGCCGGTCGCCGGGCGGAACGAGACGATCGCACCAATGGAGGAGGAGACAGAATTCAGTCTGGGAGGAAACACACATCCAACCAGGCATCCAACCACACATCCAACCAGGCATCCAACCAGGCATCTAACCAGGCATCCAACCAGACATCCAACCAGACATTAAAACCAGACATCCAACCACACATCCAACCAGACATCCAACCAGACATCTAACCAGGCATCCAACCAGACATCCAACCAGACATTAAAACCAGACATCCAACCACACATCCAACCAGACATCCAACCAGACATCCAACCAGACATCTAACCAGGCATCCAACCAGACATCCAACCAGACATTAAAACCAGACATCCAACCACACATCCAACCAGACATCCAACCAGACATCCAACCAGACATCTAACCAGGCACCCAACCACACATCCAACCAGACATCCAACCAGACATCCAACCAGACATCTAACCAGGCATCCAACCAGGCATCCAACCACACATCCAACCAGGCATCCAACCACACATCCAACCAGGCATCCAACCAGGCCTCTAACCAGGCATCCAACCAGACATCCAACCAGACATTAAAACCAGACATCCAACCACACATCCAACCAGACATCCAACCAGACATCTAACCAGGCATCCAACCAGACATCCAACCAGACATTAAAACCAGACATCCAACCACACATCCAACCAGACATCCAACCAGACATCTAACCAGGCATCCAACCAGACATCCAACCAGACATTAAAACCAGACATCCAACCACACATCCAACCAGACATCCAACCAGACATCCAACCAGACATCTAACCAGGCACCCAACCACACATCCAACCAGACATCCAACCAGACATCCAACCAGACATCTAACCAGGCATCCAACCAGGCACCCAACCACACATCCAACCAGACATCTAACCAGGGATTGAACCAGGCATCCAACCAGACATCCAACCACACATCCAACCAGGGATTGAACCAGGCATCCAACCAGACATCCAACCACACATCCAACCAGACATCCAACCAGGTATCCAGCCAGAAATCCAACCACACATCCAACCAGACATCCAACCAGGCATCCTACCAGGCATCCAACCAGACATCCAACCAGACATTAAAACCAGACATCCAACCACACATCCAACCAGGTATCCAGCCAGAAATCCAACCAGACATCCAACCAGGCACCCAACCAGAAATCCAACCAGAAATCCAACCAGACATCCAACCAGGCATCTAACCAGGCATCCAACCAGGCATCTAACCACACATCCAACCAGACATCCAATCAGACATCTAACCAGGCATCCAACCAGACATCTAACCAGGCATCCAACCAGACATCCAACCAGAAATCCAACCAGACATCCAACCAGACATCTAACCAGACATCTAACCAGGCATCCAACCAGGCACCCAACCAGACATCCAACCAGGCACCCAACCAGACATCCAACCAGAAATCCAACCAGACATCTAACCAGGCATCCAACCAGGCACCCAACCAGACATCCAACCAGGCACCCAACCAGACATCCAACCAGACATCCAACCAGGCATCTAACCACACATCCAACCAGACATCCAACCAGGCATCCAACCAGGCATCTAACCAGGCATCCAACCAGGCATCCAACCAGGCATCTAACCAGGCATCCAACCACACATCCAACCAGACATCCAACCAGACATCCAACCACACATCCAACCAGACATTAAAACCAGACATCCAACCAGACATCTAACCAGAAATCCAACCACACATCCAACCAGGCATCCAACCACACATTAAAACCACGCATCCAACCACACATCCAACCAGACATCCAACTAGACATCCAACCAGGCATCCAACCACACATCCAACCAGACATCCAACTAGACATCTAACCAGACATCCAACCAGACATCCAACCAGGCATCCAACCACACATCCAACCAGGCATCCAACCACACATCCAACCAGACATCCAACTAGACATCTAACCAGGCATCCAACCAGACATCCAACCAGACATTAAAACCAGACATCCAACCAGACACCCAACCAGGCATCCAACCAGACATTAAAACCAGACATCCAACCAGACACCCAACCAGGCATCCAACCACACATCCAACCAGACATCCAACTAGACATCTAACCCGGCATCCAACCAGACATCCAACCAGACATCCAACCAGACACCCAATCAGACATCCAACCAGACATCTAACCAGATATCCAACCACACATCTAACAGACATCCAACCAGGCATCTAACCACACATCCAACCAGACATCCAACAAAACATCCAACCAGACATCCAACCACACATCCAACCAGACATCCAACACATCCGACCATGCAACTATACATCTAACAAAACGTCCAACCAGACATCCAACCAACAAAACATCCAACTATACGTCCATACATTCAACCATCTGTCCCTGAAAATTGCCTGGGTGGACCTAGCCCCGCCTTGAGGCGCAGCTCCTCCCCCAGTCAGCTCCTTCAGACTAGCCAGCAGCAATTAGCAAACACCTGTTGAGCTCATTATAGGAGCCGCTGCTCAGAGAAACTCTGGTAAAAATGTTGCTAAAGGGTTAATAGAGGAGCCATGTTGGGATGACTTCCTGGAGGTGGAGCTTCAGAAACAGCAGGAGCTTCTTAAAGAGACAGAGACCCAAATTCAAGGCATTAAATCAGAAAGTAAAATTCTTTTGAGTCATATTTGATATATACATCACTTTTTATAACAACTGAAGTAAACATAGTTTCTTGATTATTCAATATGTGCCTGGAAAACACATAATGCTGCCCCTTCAAGTCCTGGGTTCCCAGGATTGGACCCTGTGGTACTTCATGTGATGAGAAGTTACCTGTTGATACAAACAAGCCATCCATTCTGTCCTGACCCCGTATGTAAACTTTAGGTCCCTTTGGGGATCAGTGTAAGTCTATTGCAATCATTTCTAACTTTGCTGCTTCCAGGAAGAACTTTCCAGAACTTTCCAGGCTGAGGTAACTTGATGCAAACCAGTGTCTGAATATAATAAAAGCTTATTTGTGGTGAACCCTGAGCAGGCTGTAGCTTTAGCGTCTTCCTGCGTCCGCTCTGTTCATTAGCATGATGTCAGAGACGGTCTGAGCGCGCTCATTACGAGGCTGCTGATTGGTGCAGCAGCGGAGCGGCTAAGCTGCTGCTAATGCGGGGGGAGGTTATCCTCCTCAGGTTGCTCTGACATGGCCGCTAATCTCACTGCCGGCTCGCCTTTTAATTTAATTACAGCTAACTGTGTTAATATTTCATTAAGGTATTAGCTGTGTTTTAATCAGACCCGGGCGCCGCTCGCCGTCAGCCGCTTCCCCTCCTCCAGAGACTTCCTCCATGTTTCCACCCTGACAGGAGCTGCGGCTCCACCGCGCTGCAGCAGCAGCAGCAGCTGCAGCAGCAGCAGCAGTAATGCATGGCTGTCGGGGAAAAGCCAGGATGAATGCAGATGAGACGTTTTGTGCGCTGCGTCTCTCCACAGGCCGCAGCAGATGTCTGCTGTCAGGCTGAGGAGCATCAAGGCGGCCGCCTGCCATATTTCCATATTTAACGATTCATCTCATTCTGATTCATGAAACACGCAAACAGCAGCGGCGGCCAATCAGCATCGAGCCGCCGGCAGGCCGCGCCGCCATTAGCATGTCAGAGCAGGACGACCTTCACTGCAGCCAAGGTCACTGACCAGAACGCCAGAGCAGCTCTGATGCTCCGGATCCTTACTGGATCTTTACTGGATCCTTACTGGATCCTTACTGGTTCTGGATCGCTATTGGCTCTACAAGCACTAAAAATAAAATAAAGTCTGCTGTTACTTTAATGGTTATAACTGGTTGGTAACTGATTAACTGGTGTAACTGGTGTCTGCCTGATTTAGATTTAATGTCAGCGCTGAACGCTGAGCAGCGGAGTGTGAATCCACAGAAACGTCTCACACACTCCCGTATCAGATGTGTGTGTGGTGATATGTGAAGCCGTGACGCGCAGATGGAGCCGTCTCCACCTGCAGCTCCTCTGGGACCTGAATGTGTCACAGCAACACCTGAACGAGACCTGTCAGCGTTTCTTCATCAGCAGCTCATCATCCTCTGCAACTCGTTTATTTTAGTTTTCATTTTTCTTTTCCTTCTCTTTGCTCTCATGTTCATGTTTTCTGTGGTTCGGAAACTGGACATTTTAAACTACATGCAGTCAAAGATGGGTAGTAACTGGTTACATTTACTTCAATAACTTTTTTAAAAATTTACTTTCAAGAGTATTTATGATGCTGTAATTTTCACTTTTACTTGAGTAAAAGACGCTCAAACTTGTGTAAATCTCCAGTTTCTAAAACTGGAGATTTTTCTCCCATAAACAATCAGAGATAAACAGAAAACATCAGGAGTTAAAGTGTCACAACCGGATGGAAACGTTTGTCAAAACAACCAACCAACCAACCAAAAAAACAACCAACCAACCAAAAAACCAACCAACCAACCAAAAAACAACCAACCAACCAAAAAAACAACCAACCAACCAACCAACCAACCAACCAACCAACCAAAAAACCAACCAACCAACCAAAAAACCAACCAACCAACCAACCAACCAACCAAAAAACCAACCAACCAACCAAAAAACCAACCAAACAACCAACCAGCCAACCAACCAAAAAACCAACCAACCAACCAACCAACCAACCAACCAAAAAACCAACCAAACAACCAACCAGCCAACCTCCCTCTCTCTCTCTCTCTCTAAAGACGAAACCAGAAAACTGTTGGAAACACATCTGAACAGGACAACTTGATAAAACATGGAGAACAAACACACAGGCTTACTGCCACCGGCGTGTTGAAGATTATGTTGTTACACACACACACACACGCACACACACACACACACACGCTGGCTGCCAGGAGGAAGTGGAGAGGTCCCCCACGTGAATTTCCTCATGTGAATAAAACATGTTTTCCTGTGAAAAACTTGATTCCAGCCGAAGGTGTGGAGTTCAGTGAGAGAAGCGGCGCGGCGACGATTCATCGTTTAGAAACTTCTCAATGCACAACTGAAGTCCAAAGAACCAAACTCTGGTCCTAAAACTCGGTTGGACTGAACTCTGGTTCGGTTTGAATGTGAACGCCAAGCGGACCGGAGACTGCTCCAAAAGCAGGAAGTGGACTACAGCGCATGGCATTCTGGGTAAATACAACCAAAACAAATGCTAGCGTTAGCCTAGCACTAGCTGGAGAAATGTTTTGAGAAATCCTTCAACCAATAAAATCTGACGCCTCCATCTTGTTTCCACCTGGTGAAACAGGAAGTTGCTCTCAGGATCTTTAGAGGTTTCTGTGTCGTTTCCTTCAGTGGTTCTTGGTGCAGCGCCTCGTTTGATCTGTTGACTAAACAAATGTTGGGAATCAACCAATCAGAAGCTTACAAAGCTATGACATCATCAGGACTTTATCACGTCATTTAAATTAACTCTGATTTTGGTGTATGTAAACTTCTGGACGAATCTAGGTGACTCTGAATGACAGGTCTGGACTTTCCATGCAGAACAGAACCAGAACCAGTTTGAACAGAACCTCTGTGTGTAAGCAGCAGGAAACCGGGTCAGAGTCCCAGGCTGGAACTGGAAATGTTTTGCTGGTGAAAGCAGCAGCATAACGCTCCGAATTCTGCCTTTTTATTTTAGTTCCATTATTGGGTCACTGAAGACTTTTTGTCCTGGAAATAGGAGCACACACACACACACACACCAATACACACACACACACACACACACACACACACACACACACACACACACACAGAAGAAGCCCCTGCTGTCGACAGAAACAACAGTTCAACAAACTGAAACACAAAGCTCTGCTCCTTTGGATTTAACAACCAGGAGAGGGGAAGTGTTGGGAAAACTGGGTCACACACACACACACACACACACACCTACACCCACACACACCCACACACACCTACACACACACACACACACACACCCCCACCTGTGATTCTGTACCTTCGCTCTGTGCTTTTCTTCTGATAACTGAACCCAAATTACTAATTTAAGAGCCATTTTGCAGTCCGCTCCGCTTCAGTCCGTCTCCGGTCCGTTTTTCTGAAAAGTCCGGTTCGGTTTGGAGGTGTGAACGCTAATCAAACTCCGGTTCAGGAAAACCACCTTCAACATCCAGACAGACATTATGGGATGGTTTAGAGCACAGATGTCAAACTCGAGGCCCGGGGGCCAAATGTGGCCCTCCATGGCTTCTCTTTCGGCCCTCGAGATTCCAGACACCAAATGACATCAATCAGTTGCTCCAGTTTTTGGAGATTCCTGCATCATGGATTTTTTCATGCTAGTGCAAAGTAGCGAGTTCATTACAACTTTTTTGCAAAAATGGGTTTGAGTGATACCAACTCCCACCTGCAGGTGGCGGCGTTACCGACTTTTACTCCACGGCTGCCTCAGCTCTACCCAATGTGAAGATATATTCTGTAATTAATGTGGCAATAAGAAAAAAGTTCCATTTAATGTCATTGATGAGCACAAATAATTTTAAATTAGCATCACAAAAATAATCACAAAATCTACGACTGATTATTATTTAACTCTGAGAATCAAATTCAATTATTAATAATTTATTCTGAAGAACATTCATGATGTTGGTCAAAATGAGATCAACACCAATCCTTAAAACCAACGCTGATCCATTTATTAGAATGGCCTAGTCAAAGTCCAGACCCAGAACAAACTGAGAGTCTGTGAGGACTTAAGCTGATTGAGATGTTTTCCATGTAATCCTGAGCTGTAGAGACAAAATCCAGACAAGAATATTCTGCTGAATCAAGACATGCACACCGCACTTTCCAGATATTTGTGTAAAAGAAGTAAAAGCTAGAGCGGCGACTTTGACTCGTTCATTTTGTTTAATAAAATACATCGATCTTAACACAATTGTTTTGTTTTTTATTTTCTTGCTTACGAAGGTTCCACCTTTGTTTCTGGTACGACCGTAAATCTGGCGCACAGCTACATCCGCTAATAACAGAGCTAAACGTAATCTGTTGGGTTTTAATTCCTGCTTCCAAACGATCTGATTGGACGCTGGAAAAGACTATTGATGTGTTCCAAGGAGTTAGCCAATCAGTGGAGTTATGCTAGCCTAAAATAGCACCTGAATGCTAGCCATATAGCAGCTAACGCTA